>NW_013952671.1:410738-413717 GCF_001266775.1 Austrofundulus limnaeus
GTTAAAGTGTATGTTTATCATATAAAGTCTAATGTTACAACTAATCATGGATCCCTTTAAAAACAAAATACCTAAAGATGAACTGAGTGGACGATTTGAAGAAATACAAATTATTTAGAGACAGACGAACAGCTGCAGCAGTTCAGCTGTCTAMGACTGACAAAACAACCTGGAACATAAATCCAGAAATGACTAAAAAGCATCAAATTAAACTGATGAAAAATGGCCAAAAAYAACCACAAACAGATGTTACAAGTTTTGAGTCAGTTATGTTCAGTTTTAGGGCTTCTCCTAAATTTTATACTAGTCTTCTTAAAAGTTTTATTAAGAACCTCCAGAGCTGATTCATTCTTTTCTTTCCCTCCAGACATCATCAAAACTGTCCTTAGTGTTAGAAGTTAACATTTTTAGATTTGGCAGCTCTCCTATGCTCAGTTTTCAGCTCCTGCTTCAAATTACAGTTCAGATTATGGTTTCTGGGTCCCGAGCTGTCGGTAATGTTGGGAACTCTTCACCGCTGAGGATCGGAGATGCATCATCTTTAAACTGAGATGCTGAGAGGCTTTTAAGTAAAAAGAAAGAAGCAAAGAAACCGAATGAGTCACGCTAGCAGCAGCTCTTCATTCTAAAAGACCAGAAATACTCCAACCTGCTTCATCCATAAACCATGATCTGAGGGCTCTTATTTGCTTCTCCCCATTTTCTCTATCAGTGGCAAAAAATAGCCCTCAGAGTCCCACTCAGATGCGAGTCAAATCAAACCTCATTTCTAGTTTTGTGTGCAGATTTCATCGAGCAGCTGCAGAGGCAAGAGAAGAAAAGGAGCTCGGGCCGATGAGGACATGACAGCAGTGATGATAAAAAAAATTTCATAAATGGATCAACACAGTGAAAATCCAGATGTGCAACACACAAGCAGACTTCGTCAACAAACAGCCTGGCTCCTGCTGAGCTTTCATCAGGGGCCTCATCAACACGCTCAGTGGGACGTTTCAGTCTGTCAGGAGAGTCCCGCTTTCAGACTCGTCTTCAGCTCAGAGTCCACCGCTCTGATTCCTAACGTTCGATTTGAAGTGAAAAAAGAAAGTGAAACTATACTTGACTCTGGCCTACAGGAGGTGGTGCACCGATGGAAAAAAAAAAAGGGGGGGGGGTCCGAACCGCCTCAGCTCTAAGCTACAGCAACAAGGAAAGTGAATGAAATGAKCTACAGCTGCTCAACAGCAGCACAGGGATTTTATTTCCATTCCTGGGGATTTTAGAACACCGACAAGTTTCAGAAACTAATTACAGGAGACGATCCCAACAGTGCAACACTCCCAGATATGTCATTTTCTCAGCTAATGGTTGAAATGGTTCTGTGGATCTTAGTTATATGTTKAAAAGTTAGATTTGTGGTGGTAAATTATCATCAAACAACAAAACAAGTTGTAGAAACTTTATTTCATGGATTAGACCACCAACACTGCTTGTACTGAACTATTTCTGTAGGTGGTGGGTCCACCAYAGGTGGGTCATGTGTTTGTTCCTGCTCTACCAGAAGCTCACCAACAAGCATGTTCCTGGTGTCTGACTCCAGGTTGTAGACCTAGTAGCCCTGGTCCTGTAAAGGACAAGGCTCATTGGTTAATGAGCTTTAAGTTGAACTGTTTGAAAACATATCTTTTAGGGTCCTTAGCTTCTCAAACCCCTCGACAATCATAAGGTGTTCATTTACAAAGGAGCTCAAAGCTGATTGGCTGCTCCTCTGCTTTGAAAGGAGCTAACTGAGGTWGTTTTAGGCATCTGGTCAGGAKGTCTTCTAGATGGCTACCAAAAACRTGTTTAGGGTTTGTCCCATTTGGAAGATAAGACTGGGGACTAGCTGGAGGAACCATCTTAAGAGTGGCCTGTGACAACTAAAGTCCTTCCAGATGAAATGGAGGTCTTGCTTGGGTAAGCAGCTGCTCCCACAACCCAGCCTCAAACTAGTGGCATAATTTGCAGAGAAATCAAAGACTATCAAAACTATAGTCAGGAGTAGTGGCGGGCAAAGCTTCGCTAACGCATTAAAAGCAGAACTAGCTTCTTATTTAATGCRAAACTATTTTGAAATAGAAATAGTTACAAAAGCCCTTTATTTTAATTTAATGGAGAAACAAAAACGATTCCACAAGGACTTAATAGGAGTCMATCCATTTAGCCAAATAGAACTGCATCATCAGCATATAACGTTACACACCTGTTAAACAAGAGTCTTCCCGTTTGCCAATTTTCCAGTTGCGAAAACTAGTTTCCAAAACTGAGCACACTGTAAAGAACAAAACATAAAATTATGAACATTTATTTCTAAACATATCTTAATGTAAAATTAGCTTTTAGCAATGAATATATTCACTGCCAGAAAAAACTAAAAACCTAAAATACAGAACATCGAAACCTAACAAAGCAATAAACGACTAGGTTTTTCAAAAAAATATGTTTGAACAAAAGAGCATCATCAGCATAAACCCACATACCTGTCTTTGTTGTCCACCAGATGAGTCGGACAAGAAGTCAGCTTAAACTTAAAACAAATTTGATTAACAATTCATATGGTGTTTTTCCAACATTTATGGYGGTTTTCAAGAGATCACATGATCCCTGAGAAATCTCTCTTCATCAGAAACACTGAGAACCAATCCTGATCAGCTGTGATCTTCAGGCCCTCAGGCGGCGCTGGGTTAAAAACCCACACAGTTCTCTGGTWCAAGCTGCTCCACAGACTCAGGAAAACTTCATCCACATTTAAAACTTTATCATACAAAGCTTATTTATTAAAACTTGTCAACAAAGTGCAACAAAGTGATATGTGTGTCTTTTCTAGCTTTTTTAATGTAAATTCAAATAAATTATACTTTTCCTCTTTTTAATTTTTTTTTTACTTTTAATTTAATCAACCTGTTTTGCTGTGATTTAAAAGGCACAGTGTGTAGGATTTGTTGTTTTCAGCGACATCTA
>NW_013952671.1:415890-425837 GCF_001266775.1 Austrofundulus limnaeus
CATCATTTACCCAGAATGCTTTGCGTGTAAATAAAATGGCTCCGTCCGTGTTAAAATATATTTAAAAAATTTACCAAACTAAACAGCCTACAGTATTTTTACAGTCTTTATTTTACAGTTAAAATAAATGTTTATCAAATAAAAGTTTAATTTTACAGCTAATCGTGGATCCCTTTAAACTTTGCAGCGGAGTTGTTTGCACATGTTTCGCACACGCCACTGATCACCTCTCATCCTCCCACAGCAGACAAGGCGCAGATGACTTGATAAAGGGTATTTCAGGACGTGCTTAATGAGAAGGTACTCGAACTCATCTGTGACACAGGACCATTAAAAGGGATCAAACACGAGCCACTCGCTCTAAATCAGCCTAAAGGCCTTTTCATTTAACGAGTTCAAGAGCATTTTATCTGGAGATGAGAGGRGAGCGTGGAACAAAGAGTGGAGAGCAGGGATCAACATGCATCTTTCCTGACTCTTTAGGAAAAATAACAGAAAATAGTCTAATTAGACCAAAAGTTCAACCAGACTTTACGCATTTGGGTTCAACCACTTTAGAGGTTTTTAATACCTCCAACAAATATGTTCAAATGTCTAAGTATGTAGCCTGGCACAACATGGCTACAACAAAATGCTAAGTCGTGACGATACCCGAAGGTGCATAAAGATTTGTCCATAACTTGTTTCTTAGATCTAGATCATGATCCCAACATTAGTTTTTACAGTACACAACTTTAGTTCGACAACCTGAGCTTTTTATTTATCGGTTTATCTATGGTCCAAACCATACCTAAGCTCATGAGATATGAACCAAAATGATACACGTGGCTGAAATAAGCTCTGTTTGCGAGGAGTTTGAAGTAGAGCTGCTGCTTCACGAAAAGGTTCAGGCAGCTGATTAGGTTGTTTCTTAAAATGTTTCAGAGGTACTATTTATATCTTTTGGACTGGGAATGCAGAGGGATCACCCAGGAGGAACTGGAGAACATCGGGTTAAGGATTGTCTGGGTTTACTTCAATGACCTGGATTTTTAGGAAGTGTGTTTATAGAACAGGCTACAGTTTCCACCACTGGAAGTACTCATCTTGTAGCGGTTTTGTTGAGGCATTTTAAACAAAAAAAGTACCAAAAACGAAAAGAAACAGGCTTCTTGTTCTCATGTGTAAGCCACTTGTAGAAGAATTAGCACCAAATTTGTTGTGTTTGGAGCCAAATTTGTTTGTTGGGTTTAGGTTAAACTAAAAGCAGACGTCTGTTTTCATAAATCTTTCCTTCCTTTTTCACCTGAAACCTTCATGAAAACTAGTCTGTGATTAAAGAGATAAACAGGTCTTGTGTGAGGTATTGTTCACTGCAAGATATTTGGAGGTGGACTTAGACCGATTGAAAAATAATCATCAATAGGAAGAAGTTTTAAGACACTGATGTTTGTACCTTTGCAGGGGATCCTGTCATTAACAGACTCCCATTAATCTTTCTATCTGCTTGTGAACACAAAGCTTTAAACACCCACAGCAGAAGGAAACCAACGAGAACGGTAAAGAATCTGCGCCACGGAGTAGGTCCACATTATAAATGAGTGCAGCAGAAACCCTGGTGGATCATAAATCACAGCAGCAGACGGAGCCGAGGCACGTGTTTATGTGCGACTTGCTGACACCAGCAGGTCCGGACAGAATGTACAAACAGCTTTTATTTATCCCCCGTCCCATCATGTTCCACTACGTTAGGCTTCACTACTGCAGGGGCGGACGGGCGGGCGGGCGGGCGTCATTAAAGTAGACCCAGGAAACGGATGGAGGACGCCGCCACGCCCATCCTCAGATCTCCACGGGGTCGGTCAAGTGGGAGAAACTTTACAGCTGTACATCAAGGACAACCAGGAGAGAGGGGCTTTTATTGTCTTGTAAACGCAACCGAGAGGCAAAAAGCTCAACCAAAAGGGTTTAATTCATCCCCGAATAATCGTTATAGAGGAGAGCTCAACCTCAGACGTGACGAAAGGAGTTTAATTAGTTCAATATAGAAATTAGATTCTTTTTTAGTTTTATATGTGATTATTTAATATGAAGTTTTATTGTGCCGATATGAGCTTAGCGTAACATATTCGTACACTAGATGTACTTTTAGTTTGACATGTCTCAAGTCATTTAAWACGTCACTGTTTAGATTCCAATTAAAACTTTACATTGCGTTTTTATTTTCATTATCCCAAATTTCTGATTTTAAAAAGTGAGTTGGATCCAAACAAAGTCAAATGATAACCTCTTAAACCCACCTATCATTAAATTAGACATTTTGTAAACAATATTTTTGACTAAACAAATAAAAATGTGATTTTTTTCTGTTTTAAAGATTTCAGGTGAAGTCTTTTTCACTGTCAGAGTTGTAAATATCTAAAAATGTTGAACTGAAATGGTCGATAATTTTAAAGTCCAATTTTAATTAAAAGGGAATCCCATTTTTAAAGTGAACATATTAACACCAGATGTGAATTTTATTTAAGTAAAGTAAATTTATTTTAAAAAGGGTGGGGTTGAATACCAATTTTTTGTTTTTATAAAACCAAAAATATTTAAGCCAAAAAAATAAATGTATAAAATCACATGCTCACATTTTTCATGTTTCCTCAACATATCTGATGAAACGCAGCTCGTTTTGAGACAAAGTCTCATTTTCTTGTARCAACTACGATTTATCCAAAAACAGGAACAGGAAGCAGGACAGCCACGCTGGCAACTGATTCACACAAATTTCACACGAACAGTCATTGATTACCTTGTTACTGTTATGGATTTTCTCACAACAGTACCGAATGATGAAACCCGATGCAACAAGAACTTGTTTTTGCTGCACAGTCCTCCAGAAAAAAAACATGATAATGTGGGACTGTGTTGCGGAAGTTTTGTCAAATTTATGTAAATATGCCACAGAAAAAAAGTCTAATTATTTCCTAAAAGAGCGGTTTTTGAATTAAATGTTTGCTCCAACTACTTTTTCCAGCCTTAAGTGCTGCAACTAAAACTCGTTTAGAGATTAAAGTAAAGCACTAATTATGTTTTGAGTCGATTTTTATGTAGAAATTAAACATTTTATTCAAGTTGAACACTGACTGTGACACCCTCGCGTGATTTTAAAACCCCCACCCTTTTTGAAATAAAGGTCATTTTAAAGCACTTGTCAAAACACTTGTAAATTTCGTCTTGTTGGGGGAAATGTGCTAAATGTTTCCTGTCAAATAACTAGAAGAGCTGAACTTCCAGCAGCTAATCTGAGCTGGTCATTGACTGCTGAACCTAATCTTTCAGCAGCAGGATGYAATCACAACAATCTGCTTAAAGAAGCCTAAATACTGAACGCATCTGCCAATGAAAGAGGAGAGCTAAATATGTTGTCACATCAGGGCCGTCCTGGAAGTCTCCACGAACCAATCAGCTGGAATAATAATTGTTTAAAACTGCAGGAAAACRAATCTTTTCTGAGTAAAAATCTGCTTTCAGAGAAGAATGGGAGGCTAATGGAAGASTAAATACTGAAGAGGCTCTGAAAGCTTTTTAAGCAGCACAGAATAACCTTATCTCCTGCAGCCAAACACGGCTCAAATGRCTGCACAAGCTGTAACTATCCCCCCCCTCCTCAAATAAACGGAGCTACAGTGCTCCCAAAATGACAAGTGTGGCAGCTGCTCCGCTCACTTTACAGCATTTCATCTTTGGTACCAGTCAGCATCAAATCAAAACTACTTTTAAACCTGTAATCTAAGGTTTCTTCCTTCGAGCTTCGGACAGCGAAGCAACTGAACTGATTCAAACACCTGCTGGGATTACGACTAAAAGGAGCACTTTTTTTTTAAATCCAGCAGTTAAAGATCAGCCACAGAACGACTAAAACAAAGATACTGTTAGTTTAAACCTAAAGAAATYCAAGTTCATTTAACTTCCTGATAAAATAAGCAGCTGGACACAATAAGCCACTAAAGCCAAACTACATTGTCATTGGTCGTCTTGTAGACAAACATTTACAAAAAGCTGGAAACAGGAGGTAATGTTAGATTYTGCATTTAATTATAATTAAAATCTGTCAGTCAAAGGGAGGAGAACCATTAGCATTAACTGTCAGTAACATTTAACATCACTAAACTATAATATTGTAATGTGGCCATACCACCTTGAACATGACTGACTGGGACTACCAGGTGCTGTAAAACCAATATAGGAAGTGCACCCACATTGGAAAAAACTARCAAGAGAAAATTTTTGACCCTACTATGATGCCCCCCCAAAAAATAAACTGGATAAAAATGTGTTTTTATGTTTTAGACAAACTAAAAAAACATTTGTGATCCTCCCCCTTAAAAAAGCCTGGCTGTTAGCCTGTAGAGATAATTGGCAARAAAATTAAATTAGTTCCTTTTTAGCAGAAGTTTGGTCACATTTTTACCTGAGTTTTGTTACCATCGTAACCCAACCTCGAAATGGACCCTACCCCAGATGTTTAAGTGGACAYCACCAGCTTGCTTTAAAAACAAAAATATAAAGTAAAAGGAAGTTTTTTAAAGCTAAAGAAATAAGTTGTGATTTTTCCTCAGTGATGCTCAAACAAAACCGGGAGTCAAAATCTGATTGGAAACCCATGCTAATTTTATTTAAACCTCTAAACTATAAAGATTATGATCCAAGTTTTTATTTAAATTTTTTAAATAATTTTAAATTTTAGACCCTGAGTGTATCGACACAGATTACATGTCCTTTAAACCTTTTTTAAAAACCGGTCAGATTGTATTTCAAACATTTAAATAGGATCTTTGAGGAAACGAGGCACCTGCACATAGAAATAGATTTATTCCTACTCCAACAACGTGGTGACTTAGATACTTATTCATTCTCACAATCACTGGTTCCCAGTGTGACTGGTCGTCTGACTCCATCGCTTCCTAAATGCAGCCATGTCCATCCATCACATCTGTCCAACGCTGGGCTACAGAGCTAACAGGTGGAGGTGGTAAGTCCAGACATCCCACTTTTAACTCTACAGTGGATTCCCAAGGCCGTCTCAAGGTCAGAATGGATGTAAATTCTTCCAGCGGCATGCTCGGTGTCCTCCGGTCAGACGAACCACTTCAGCTGATGGTTTTTGATGCAGCTTCACTCTGAGCTCCTCACTGCAGAGTCCAGGCCAGCCACCTTTTGGACAAAGTCAACTTCAGCTGCTTCTGGCTTTCTTTCCCCTCTTTGGTCATGATCCACCTCTCATCAGGACCACAGATGGAACGTAGACAAATCAGTAAATAAAAACTTTGCCTTTCAGCTCCGTCACCAGCAGACCTGAGGAAGATCCTCATCCWTTGCTCCATCCATCAACTCTGGAACAAGACTCCAGAAACTTAAACTCTTCTGGTTGAGGCAAACACCCACCTCCCCCCTGCCCCCAACCTGGGGGCAGCTTTCCACCTTGTCATAACTGTAGTCTCAAGCCGGGTTCCCACCAAATGCGTTTGGAGCAGCCAAAATGCTCCTGCCACATGTGTTTGGCTGCTTGTCAACAGCTGCCCGTTCACACCAAACACGTCTAAAGACGCGCAATGGGAGGAGCATCTTTGTCCTTTTTCYAGTCGGTTGACGTTTGAAATAAAGATAAAATAAATAAAATAGCTTTGCTTTATTTAMTAAAGMGCAAGAGAACATTGCGCACAGCAATTTAGAGGCGCGCTTACAAACTTTTTTTCCCCCAGACAGGGACCACAGACTAGAGGCTGCAGAGGGAGGAGGGTCTTGGTTGTTTTCCGGTCTGTCCTTAATGACGGGTGAAATAAAGATAAAATAAATACAATGGCTTTGTTTTATTTAYTAAAGTTTCGCCACTCCAGGAACTGCACCCTGGGGGACTTTTTTTTTTGTCCAGAGCTCAGCGAGCTGCTGTCTCATCACATCGGTGCTGATCTCCAGCTAGAACACCAACTGCAGAGTGTCGATTTAAGCTAAAAAGGCTCCTGTCAGTCTGTGTCGGGTTCATGAAACCATCACATGAAAAAAATATTCTCTCCCGATTGGTTGCTGCTGCGTGGCGAGCAGCCAAAGTTCAATTTGTTGAACTTTAGCAGCCGCTGCTTTGCAGCTGCCACATGTGCAGAGAAATGCTCTGCCGCATGTTGCGCGCTGCTCTCAACTGGCAAAATGCGCCGCTACGTGCTGCGCTGCTCCTAGATGAGCGTCCACCATAGACTTTGCATGTAAACTGGCTGCTCCAAACGCGTTTGGTGTGTACCCGGCTTCAGACTTAATCACTAATCCAGTCAGAGAAGCAGAGTTGATAACCTTYGCAGCATCAGGGTATAAACTGTAGTGAGTTAAGCTAAGTGACCTGAATAYGTTGAGTCCACGTCGTAGAGAAGGTTCACTACGTTACTCATTTGGCTCCGCTTCACTGAATCTAAATCAAGGCTCATAAAATCCAGGATGAACAGAAAAGCCAGACTTTGATGTTTTGCTGCCAGGTTTTAAAAAAAAGGCCCCCAATTTCTTATTTTAAGATTGTGTGAACACTGATTAACTGGTAAAAACCAGAACTAAAGAAAACATTTCCATGTAAATTTAGTACAAAGAATCTCGTGAGCTCGACTGCCCTTCAAACTTATTTATTGATGTACTGAACATTGAAAAAAATCCAAAGTATCCAAACACAAAGTAAAGAACATGTACATCCTCTTAAATAGTCAACAAAAAGATTCTATTCCAAAAATGCTGTCAACCAAGTCAGACTATACAACTTCAAATAAATAATTGTTCCCATTAAGAATGGAGATTAAGAGGGGTTTGGAGAGAACATTTATTCATGCCGGACCATCGGCACAGTTTGCCCCAAAAAATAAATAAATTTAAATAAAAAAAATCTCAAGAGGTTAGAAAAAAATAAAATAAAATAAAAAATCCAATGAAGTTCGTTCGGTCAGGCATGAAAAATGTGCCCTCTGTTCCCCTCACAGCAGCAAGTGTCACAACTCATCTCGACTTAAAGTTTAAACGGTTACAATTAAACACAAAGGAGGGAGGAGAGAAAGAAAAAGCAGTTGCAGAGAACTCTAGAATGCATAGCAMACTGCTCGTTTCAAGGGGAAGCATGACCAGGGACGGGTTGGAAAGCAGGATGCAGGGTCAGTTTTCAGTGCATCTGAAAGGCTCCGGCAGCCTCCGTTTGTTTGGCCGAGATGTTCGAATGTTTAAAAACAACCAAATCTGTTAATGTTACTGCTTCACTGTCCTTCCCCGAAGAGAATAAAGCAATATACACCTTGTTTTTTTTAACGACAGGTTATATGCATTACGTTTATATATATTTATGAGTATGAAAAAAAGTAAAGTAGTTCAAAACTGTGGTTTATATCCATTCTTTACCACATAAATATATATCTATAATGTTTGTATATATATACATACTAAAAAAAAATGTCTATAGTACTTTTTTTAAAGAAGCAAGACTTATCTACAGACTAAACGACAAATTGAATGCACTGTTATGCTAGTTTAAAGAACAAAAAGTATTCCAACTAATGGAAACTAATAATCAAAAGGTCAAATAAAGAAATTATCGGACATACGGGGGAGAAATAAAATGTATCACACTTTCCAATGAAGTCTAAACTAGAACCAAAAGAAGTCTGCTTTAATACAACGGAAAATAAAACGATTATTTACACAGCTCAAAGCTCAGAAGTCATCTGATTCTGACTTTTTATTTTAATGCTGCTGCCTCTATTAGTTTGTCCTCATTCTTTCATACAAAGTATGTAAAAACCTYCAATGGTTCATATTAAGACAAAATCAGTCTAATGATATCGTAGGTACACCACACAACACCATCTGAAGAGAGTCGTTAAGGAAGAACTGATTTCAATCTCCCCAATAACCTTTTAAGATTTTTGCATGCATGTGTTTTTTTCTTCTTCTTCTTGCAAATAAACGTCTTATTTTTGTCTGTTTGCAAATCGAATCTTAAAGTGAGTTAATAGTGGACGAGACAACCGGCATGGAGGAGGACCCACAGGTGATTTTACAAATGAAAACCAGCACTGGCACTGATTCTGTAATCTAAAGAGAATACAAAGATCTCAAAAGGTATCTTTACATCATAAATCTCTCCAGAAATGTCAACCAATGCAAACTCTTTTTAAAGTTCAAAAGCTCACAAGGTGTCATATGAAGGTATTTCTCAAAGTATCCAAGTCAAAATATTTTTGTTCCAGGTCCAGTAAAAAGTTTCTCCAAATTTTTCTTTTTATAAAAATAGATGCTTTTTTAAACCCACATCAAAGAGGTTCTTAGCTCTTTGGCAAGGTACTGCTTTAGGAATTTTTTTTTGTTTTTTTCTTTTATCCGTTAAGTTTACAATAAGCAACGTTATGCAGCCAATTAATTACCAACTTATTACGACAAACTAAGAACAGAAACAGCTCAAAAAGAAGTTACCTGCTAACCACTCAAAGCTAAGAAACGCACAAATCAGGACACARAAGTACAAAGAAAAATCACAACACAGAATCTTACAAGACTTACTGTTTTAAAGTAATGTGCAACTAATGAAAAAACAAAAAAACAAACAAACTTAGAGTAACATTATAGGTGGTCCATCTGTGGAGACAGCAAAGATTCAACAACACAGGCTTTAAAACCTGCAGGATTTTTTAAAACTAGAATGAAAAGATCCAAAGAGTAGCAATGAAGAAAACTGAAMGAAAGTCACATTGTTGGGCGCCAAATACTGATTACAAAGCTGTTTTACTAATGTAGAAAGTTACGGTCGGTACGCTTCCGTTATCCGATTCCTGGTGAGTTTTCTACAAACAAACAATCTCAGTGGGTTTTAGGCTTTGTGTGTTTTGTTGGTTTTGAACGACACTTGCAGAACTCTGTCCCCCAGGCGGTATCCGTTCAGACTGGCTATGGCCACAGCGGCCTCATCGTAATTAGTCATGGTAACAAAACCGAATCCTTTGCACTTGTTTGTGTTGAAGTCGCGAATGACCTTGACGTTTGTGACGGCGCCAAACGGGCCGAACATCTGCCAGAGGATGCTCTCGTCTGCATCCGGAGCCAGGTTGTAGACGAAGATGCACCAGCCGGTGCTGGCGTGTCCCGGGATGTTGATGCCAGCCAAACTGGTCACCCCGTCAATGGCCATGGGGGGGAACCGGCTGCAAAACACAAACAGATGCCAGGATGAACACTAAAAGGCCTCTTTATGACACGAGGTCCAGCCAAGAGCCCTAAAAAAAAGATTCTGACAGGACTCTACAGGGATCGGCCCGATTCAGGCTTCATCGTTTAGTGCTGCCATCAAACAGTCGCCCACTGTYGAAGGTAAAGGATAACTGAAATTCCAGGGTTCCTACAGTTTAAGGAAAGTTAAATTTAAGACTTTTWAAGACTTTTTAATGTCAAGTGAAATTCAATTTAAGACCAATTTCATAATAAACACAAATGACAAATATAAACGATGGCAGAAACGCATGAAACAAAGTATTTTTTGTTGAAGTACTCAAATATTGCTAATTTACCAACTGTTTTTATCCATATATAGCAGAAACATTCTTAGCAGTCAGTTTTAAACATAATTTAATTTCAGGAAATCCTCTAATGACCCTAACGAGATGAAACCTTAAAGTGCATGTGACATCATTTTTTTGTAAGAAAAGTGAAAGCATTTTTGGAAAAACAACATTATTAACATATTCAAAAACAAATTTCAGGTTGCACAGATGGACAGTTGTTTAGATATTTGCATGTGAAATAACAGGAAGTGATGTCAAAGGGGAATGTCTACATGGGAATATTTAAAAAAATAAATGTTACCAATTATTTTAATATTTGAGATAGGGCTGCTACGATTATTCGATTAATCAACAACTAATCGATTATTAAAATAACCGATGACTAATTTAATAATCGATTAG
>NW_013952671.1:426676-428775 GCF_001266775.1 Austrofundulus limnaeus
ATAAAAAATAATAAATAAATGTTTATTATAGTTTTTCCAGAGTGACTTGAATTTTGCATGATTTAGTTCAATTGTTAGATTGTTAACATCATGCACTACATTTCTTTTACTTGAATTTTATATGCTTTGGTTGAGATTTTATATTGATGTTAAATCTTTTAAGCTTTTTTTTTTTGTTAAAGAATTGACTCGAGTGCATATTTTGTGTCCATGAAAAAACTATTAAAGAAAATATTGAAATATTAAAGAACTGTTCTTCTTAATTTGATGAAAACATTGTAAATATCCAGTGCACTCACATCAGAATAACTTAAAGATTTGTTGTTAGAATAATCGATTAATCGAAAAAATAATCATTAAATTAATCGATTAGAAAATAATCGTTTGGTACAGCAATAATTTGAGATGAATTACAATCATCCTACTAACAATATGTTTACATTTTAGACTTCTGAAAGATTGATTTAAGACCTTTTAAGGCCAATTAAGGCCTTATTTTTGGATTGATTAATTCAATGACTTTTAAGGATCTGCAGGAACCCTGATTTCAACATGGTCACCTAATCAACCTTAAACAACAAAATGGCCATAATTCAAATTTACAGATATTGACCTAAAATTTGATGAGGTGGTGACAGTCATCCTCAACACAACATATCTCACAAAGAGTTGGGCAATAATCATATATTGTGATAGACATGTAATCAAAAGTAAATGCATCTTATAGAATGTTGATAATTTCACTGAACTCTGGGGGATGTAGGCTGAGGAAAGGCTTTAGATGCTCGACCTCACAGATTAGCTAAACAAAGCTGGTGGCATCAACTCACTCACTCTTTGGTAAACTAGCAACAAGTTGTGTAACATATCGCAGTTTCATGTTTTGCCTCAGAAATAAAGAATAATGACAAGAAAAAGGAGAAAATGAGTTCAACAGCTCGAGAGTTTAGTTAGGAATATCCTCATCAAGCATTAAACAGGAAGGATTTTCCTCTTTTCAGGAGAACCCAAGAAGCCGTAAGAAACAGCATTTTAAATACAGCATTCTGCACTTTTGGAAAACTACAGCTGCTTTTAGAGCTTAAACTCCTACAGCATTGGATAATTTCCCTTGGAACCAGTGGCGGCGAGTCATAATTAGAAATAAATACCATACTAATGTTAAGAGTTTTTGCCAACACTAGAATAAAGCGGCACAGAAAAGCCTTGGCCATTAGTAAACGTGCTTTTGTAGTTAAAAAATAAAATAAAATTCAGAGCGCTTGGAAAGCCTTTGAATTATTGCAGAAGGTGTCACATCCGATTAGCCGCTCCAGTTGGCCTCTCGGGGAACATCCAGTGTGACAGGTGTGCTCCCAGCATCAAGGGCCCCCGGAGACATTTGGCAACGAAGACGTACGCCAAACAAGCAAGGCACAAAAAGAAATCACAGGTCTATTGTTGGTGCTGATGGCCCTTTGAGCTTTCACAGGGCTGGACTTCAATCACACTCCAGGAAACTGAAACTAGACTAAACCAATACTTGTGGCAAATCCTGAAAGATGTCTGACGCAACGGAGTTTAAAACAGGATGGGGCTGTCCATATTAGATCAAGGTAAGAAAATATGGAGCTCAAAATGTAGGGATGCAATTTTGTGCAATAGTGARGAATGTAAAAATCCAGGTCCTTTGTGAAGCTGCGATCCAGAAACGTCAGCATCAGTGYCACTCTGTTCCTTTTCCCATGTTTTAATAAGTTTAAAGCACATATTAAACATTTAAATAAGAGGGCGGACAGGTCAACCTGGACAGTTTGAAGAAATCAAACTGTAGTTGGTCCACTCTGAAATAACCTTATGTAGCTGAGAAAACATTTAAAGGGATCCATGATTAGTTGTAAC
This sequence comes from Austrofundulus limnaeus, assembly GCF_001266775.1. NCBI lineage: Eukaryota > Metazoa > Chordata > Actinopteri > Cyprinodontiformes > Rivulidae > Austrofundulus > Austrofundulus limnaeus. The sequence continues at coordinate 428,558 of NW_013952671.1, forward strand.
ATTAGACTTTATTTGATAAACATTTATTTTAACTGTAAAATAAAGACTGTAAAAATACTGTAGGATGTTTAGTTTTGTAATTTTTTTTTAACATATTTTGACATGGACAGAGCCATTTTTTTACACACAAAGCATTCTAGGTAAATGATGATGTAGATAGGTCCTCTGTGTGAGCGAGCTATATCCACCCTGAAGTTAGTCTTGGACAATATCTGATG
>NW_013952671.1:429260-432008 GCF_001266775.1 Austrofundulus limnaeus
CATCAGATATTGTCCAAGACTAACTTCAGGGTGGATATAGCTCGCTCACACAGAGGACCTATCTACATCATCATTTACCCAGAATGCTTTGTGTGTAAAAAAATGGCTCTGTCCATGTCAAAATATGTTAAAAAAAAATTACAAAACTAAACATCCTACAGTATTTTTACAGTCTTTATTTTACAGTTAAAATATATGTTCATCAAATAAATTTTAACATTACAACTAAATCATGGATCCCTTTAAGTTTTTCTGTCTGGAGTAGGGTCAGCAAGTTCATCACAGAAGTTACAAAAAGTTATTTATTCTGAATAAATCCCATGTTTATGTAATAAGCTGCTTAAACATCCCTATACTTGTTTATTTGTCATCACTGGACATTGTGAACATCCCTGGTTTGAGCAGCTGGTAATCTTTAGAAAGGATTCCTTTAAAGGAGCATCAGAAGCTTCAAACACACTTTGAATATTTACTGCTGTGAAGCCATATAATCCATTTCCCCCYGACTCCTACTGAAGTCTGTATATATTTATCTGCAGAAACACTTCATATTTCATCAACAATCTCTTGTGCAGCACAGACTACCTACGCAACATTAAATGGAGCTCATCAGGTCAGGATTCATTAAAGCAAATGATGAAATTCACGGAAAAGAAAGGTTTACCTTTTGACTCCGTACGCCATGTTCAGCAGGTTGTCCAGCCTTCAGAGAGCAGAACAACAAAGAAAAAGAAAATTAGGCTTCTGGGATAATAGATTCTAAGATTGAATATTTTTGATGAGATGAGTAATTGTTCTGATATTAAAGTCAGTTTTTGCACCCTGATAAATCCCACAACTATTTTAGCTTTTTAACAACCTGCTGATTCTTGTTTTTTTTTAATAAATCTAACTACACAACACAACTTTCAGTTCCTACAGTGTTTCAAAAAAACTTTCATATTATAATAAATTATTGATCACTGAAACCAATAAGTGAATAATAAAAATCTGAATGTTAAAACAGATCAGTGATTTAGTAATTGAAGGTTATTACTCAGGTCAGTCTTTTTAGTCCTAATCTGCTCAAGCTACAGAGCTGTAGTTCCGAGCTTTGATTCTGGCTGCTGTGAGAAGATAAAATGATCATGAGAATGAGATGTTTGGACTCTGATCTGATGCCGTCTGGTTACGGGGGGCTCCTTTTACCTGAAGCGTTGTGCCTGCTGTGCGAGGGGTCCTGGGTACCTTCGATTGGGCGACTGATACAGCTGGGACAGCAGAGCCTGGCTCGTCTTCTGGCTCGGGTTGTTCGCAAACTTCACCGTGATGGGTTCGGTGGCACCGGACGGCTTTTGACAGTTCAGACCTTTGATGGCCTCCTCAGCCTCGACTCGCCGGTCGAAACGAATGAAGCCAACGCCCCTGGAGACACCTGAGGACAGCACAGTCCATGGTTTGTCTCATGATGAAGAAAAGAAACCCTCATCATCCTAAGATAWTTTTGGTTCTGTMAATTTTCTGTAGTTGTGTCTCGATACAGATATTGGGCTATACAAAGTACTTGTACTCGTTAAAAATGTCCCAACACCATTTGTTTTGCATGAACATTCACAWATAGTTAAATGCAACCTTCATAAGCCTCCACTGTGAACACTGAGGTTGATGCGACTCGATGCATCACGTAAAGCTCGTCGTTTACAGAACAGATCCACCCGTGGATGCTCCATGTTAGCATGATGATTCTGAAGTTGTGTGATCATTATCTGTTCGCTTGTTTAGTTTAATTTTGACATTTGAACCTGCCTCTGGTTGGCTGCTCTAATGCAGCTTTTTATTTATGGMACGAAATGACGTGATGGAGGTAGAACTCACTGAAGTACTGATCCAGTAACTTCAGTATCGATACAATCAGACATTAAAAGAAAATAGATGAAGCAACTGGACTTGTGTTCTGTAGCTACAGATGTACTGAGTTCTGAGATTTAAACAGCATGACTCGAAGTTAGTATAACTCAGGGTTGCTTAAGGCAAGTTGGAAGACTTGGATATTCTTTAATGCCATTTGAAATTAAATTTAAGACAGACTTCACAATAAACACAGCTGGGAAAAAAGTGACATTTTCACCCAATTGTTTATTTTAACACAAAACAATGGGCTGTGAGAAACATTTGGTAATTAAAATAATCAATGATACCAATTATTTTAATTTTTGTGACTAATTAAAATCATCCTACTTACAATGTGTTAACATTATTAAGACCTCTGAAAGATTGAAGATATTTTAAGGCTAATGAAGGTCTTTTTTTGGATTGATGAATTCAACGCCTTTTAGACTAAGAACCCATGGAAACCCTGATAATACTTTGATCTATCCATACACCCCCATCTCACTGATGTTTAAGTCAGATAAAATGCATGTATCTGATTCAGTGTCAGGTTCTAAATGAAATAAATCTTTTTTTTATAATCAGGCATGTAATGTTTAAGTTTTAACTCAGTACATACTGATTATTGGCRAGTACCCAAACTAAAATACTTGCACTCTGAGAAAAACTATGTGCCCGGCCAGAAKCTAATGTTATTTGCTGGCATGGAAAAGTTCAGAAACCTGTTATAGGGAACAGGAAGTAACTTCCAAGGATTTTAAGAATTGTTAAAGAGTACAAATTTGAAAAACGGGTGTTTAAATCCTGGGTAATCTGGTCGGACACTGATTGAATGGTGTGTGTGTGTGTGTGTGTGTGTGTGTGTGTGTGTGTGTGTGT
>NW_013952671.1:433051-436866 GCF_001266775.1 Austrofundulus limnaeus
CTAATATTCAGTTCTGCTTTCTACTGAAGTGGCAAAATAAAAAAWAATTAAAATAAAAGTACAAATTTTAAGAATTATTACAATCGTTCCGGAGGAAAAAAAAAACTGAAAAACAGTCATAATTCAAGTGGCAGCTGAGATTAGTCCGTTAAAACCATCAGTGATTTGTCTGCTTCCCTCAGTGTCAACGGTTGTGTTTTAGCAGCACAAGAAACTTCACTTGGTAAAATCTTCACTGGGATTCTTTAGTTTTTTTTACTAATAAAAGGTTTCCACTTCCACAAGACTGCTGAGAAATGCTGTTCTAATTGCATTTCATTTTATGCAGCAAAACACACATCACATGTGCACTGTAGGGATGGAAAGTAAAAATGGGGAGAAGTGCTTAAAAAAAACTGGAGAAAAAATTTTGGAAGAGCTGCTACTTTACACCCATTTTCATATCCCAGCGATGCATATTTATGAACACCTCTAGTGGAAAATTGCRTTTTTGGGCGCCTCACATCACCACCTCTGAAGCATTTCTCAGCCCTGGCAGAGTCATTTTGTTCAGCAGTCTCAGGGGAAAAGGAGAGGCGGAAGTGTGAAAATGAAAAATAAATAAAAAAAGGACCCAAAAAAAAAAAGAGGGAAGAGTGGGGGAGCAGCCATGTTCCACTCACCAGTCACCTGGTCCACCAGAATCCGTGAGGTAATGATGCGTCCGTACTGAGAGAAGAGCTGCTCCAGTTCTTTCTGCGGCATGGTTTTTGGTAGACCGCTGACGTACAGATTGGCATCTCTGATGGAGGCGGAGCTTGGACGTGCATAAGAAACCTGGAAGGAAACYGTTAAAGTGAGTGCCACATGCAGTGATGAACACTGTTCAGACTGATCTCAGGGTGGGCCACATTTATTCAAACATGACCTCAGGCTGTGACTCATTTACAGCAAAAACAGCAACAACTTTAAGCATTTATCCCTTTTTTTATAACTGTTTGTTTCAGGCGACATAATGTAGATATTGCTCCACTGATGAAACCGTTCAGTTATGGAAAAACATTTTGCAACTTTGTCATATTTTTAGTGAGAAAAAYACAAGGAAACACATCCAACGTGTGGAAAACGCAAATACTAATTATAGTTTGAACAGTAAGGCATCTTGAGGCCAATCCAAATATTAAACTCAACTTGAAGCAGAGGTTTATTTTCACTCTGAGCTGTGGGATTCCAGTGCTCACAAACAAGCAAAACCTATAAAGTTTGGGTCCAAATTAGAATTAGTGAAATGTAGCAGACACAGGACTTTTCTCTCACACAGTGTGCAACTCCTCAAGCAAAAAATATCTGCAAACACTGGTTGTTCTCTGCTAATAAATGCTGACTGCAAACAGAATTCACAGCTGCTTCCACCACTCTGACRCTGCAACTAAAAATATGCCTCTTATTTAAACTGCTCAAATCTGTCAGAGCTACCACAGGTTCTGGTCCCCTTCTCAAGTTGCTGTGATAATTGATTTCTAGTGCAAAAAGCAAAAAAATAAATAWATGACAATTAAGATATAACATTTTCCTGCAGTTTATCTTTACATTAAACCTGGAAGAAAAAGTTAGAGTTGTAGTTGCTTTGGTCAAACCTTATAATGACAAAACTGATTACCGTAACTGAAACGAGGTTTACATTCACCAACCAACCAACCAACCTGAAACAGTGCAGCTAGGTGAAGGTAGGCCTGCCACGATAAATTTTGCTGGACAATAAATTGTCAGAAATAATTGCAATAAACTGTTTTTTATGAAGAGCATTTTAACTACGAACCTTAAAAATAAAATTATGTACGTTAAAAAGGAAATAAAAATAAAAAAAAACTGACCTGGACCGAAGTCGGTGAAAACACTACAGCTACTGAAGCTGTAAATTTTATTCCCCCTCGTCTATCCTCATTCATAAAATAACTGCGGTCAACCAAACACCACTTAAAATAATTCTTAAATTATAGCTTGTATGCATTTTAAATTGTAGCTGTGTATCACGTGTCATTTTTTGTGCATATGATCTTATGTTTCTGATGTAAACATAAGATCAGAGCAATTTTTTTAACTCCGCTTTCCTTTTGTGTATTTCCAGCTGTTAAGGTAGGGCCTACTCATGATGATCCTTGCCCTGTGCAGGGTCTATGGCTGCAAGACCTGGGGGCACCTGTTCTCCATGTTTGTTTAYGTTTTTTCTTGTGAGAGGGTGTTCTGAACTATAATTTCCCCTTGGGATCAATAAAATATCAATCAATGAAAAACTGAGGGGGGTCCCTGAGGCGTCGCCAGGTGAAAGAAGGCGTCAGACTGAAGTTGCTTCTCTAGCTAAATGCCTACTCACGTGGCTCTCATGCTAGAGGTTAGAGACCATGCACCTAAAAATATCTGACACCAGAGTTAACTCTTCCCTGCATACTCCCTCTGAACTGCAGAAATGGGATTGTCGCAGTTTCATGATGAAAATTGCACCATTCTGTTCACATTGTCGACATTTCGGCAACTTCTTGACACAACCCGCGGGTCWAACTTTGTACCCCCTCCACATAAGAACTTTATTGTGCGATTGGTTAGCAATTAATGGGAGTGTTTGTTCATTTTGAAAGCGCTCAGACACTGCATTTTTCAAGAGGCATTTTGCACGGTAGAATCTGACCGATAAAACCTTTGGAGCTTTAACGGGGACAGATTTGTGGATAAATAACATCGGGTGACAAGTCCGATGTATTTTTCCCCGCACTGTGGGAGGAACCCCCCTGTAGTGGTGTATGCTGCAGCGGGAGGGGTTTCCCGGGAGCTCGGCACAGGGTGTCTCAGGGACTATGAAAGGTGTGTGTGAAAACGAATGCTGAAAAACCACGTGACTGCGCATCGACTGTTCGGCTTCGGGGGGGGAGTATGCAGAGGCCTTAAGGAGTAGAAAAGAGGTAGACACGAAAAAAAACAAGTAGGTAAATGAAGATTATCAACCTCATTTTAATTTAATGATTAAGTGATTTGTTACTCAACGCGACAGGCCTAGCTGAAGATAAAAGCTGCTTAAACTGTTTATATACATAAAAATCAGGGTTCATGCAGGTTTCAGTAAGTTAAATTTAAAACCTTTTAAAGACCTTTTAAGTCAATTAGGAATGACATTTAAGACCAAACCGACGCATTGACAGAAGCATTCAAATGGTCCCAGAAATTTTAACATAGAAACCTTTTATTGATATCTATTTAGCTATTAAATAATATTTATTTTAATACAAGAACACTAAATTGTTTTAATGAAACATTCATATCTGATACCTTGATATCAACCGAGTGCACAAATCACTGTTATCAAGCCAAGTCTCATTGAAAACACGCTTTCCCGTGTTTAAATGACAAACCACGGACATGACTGAACTTCTTTGTTTTTTGGGCGGGTGAACAAGCTGCAGTATGGAGAGTTGTAGCGGCAAAGAAGTCGAAAACATGAAACTAAACTGTGCCTGTTTTTGCCTGCAGTTGTCACGGGATTTTTAGTTTAACCACGTACCAAGACTGGTTAGCAAACTTAGCACTTCATGAAGACAGATTGCATCAACCTCTGATTACAGCGCTTTATTTATTTATGCAACCAATGCTTCTTGGAAAAGGTCACAAGTAAAAAAATTAAGACTTGACAAAATTAAATTGAAGAACTTGGATGAAAAACTGGGCATTTTTAAGACTTTTTTTTAGGTTTAACATTTTAATTTTCAAATTTTAGACTTCTTAAAAGGGGCAATATCATGTAAAATCAACTTTTTTGAGTTTTATATCATGTTATAATGTTATAC
>NW_013952671.1:437060-441856 GCF_001266775.1 Austrofundulus limnaeus
CCCACACCCCGCCCATGACTCCTGTAGGCTCTCGGTGAAAGTGAAACTTAACTGTCCGCTGAGCTCTTAACATTAGTTTTCACTCAGTGAAGCTCTTTTCTGATTAAAATATTTGAGGAAATGTATTTTCAGATGCCAAGTAAACTGCATCATAGCAGAGCCCCCACCCCCTCGCGAGAGCAACCCCTCTGCACTGAAATGGGCGAGACAGAAGTGGAAGGTGGTTCTTAAAGAGACAGGCCAATTTCAAGACATTTGGAAGAGGAAGTGATGAGAAGATAAGTTTATTTTCTATTTAAACATAAAACAGCATTTTGATAACAACTAAAGGTGACAGATACTTTATTATGGTATAGCATTTTAATGTATGCCTGAGAAACACATAATATTGCCCCTTTAAGACCCTGCATGAACCCTGAAAAATAATGAAACTTGTTATATTACACGAAAGCCAATCAAAAACTGAGTGCAATTTTGTTAGGATTATACACTTTTAAAAAGKTTTAAATACAGAAAAATACTTCTGAAATACTTGGTTAATCTGATAAGACATTTACAAAAAATAAAATAAAGTTGCAGCATCAGGTCTGTCTAGACAGCTCCCAGAATTAAATATAACCACCAGTAGAGTTTGGCTGCCTATTAAAACTAATCTTATCTACTCTTGTCGTTAAAGTCAGGTCTTACTGGGCGCTTCTCCCGGCAGCAGGTGAGATAAGAATGCAGCAAAAACACATTTATCCATAAACAGACTAATAGAAAAGCAAAAATGTATTGTGGATCAATACATCATTACACCCCTGAGTAGTCAGATGCATTTTTCCTCAGCGCACAGCTCCATTCTCAGTCATGCAGACATTAATCCGATAAGCAGGGAATCAATACGGCCTAAATTTCGGAGCTCGTGTGGTAAGAAGCGTTTGAGGAAGATTTTGTGGAGGAGTTAACAGAAATCAAAGTGTAGGTAAACCATCTAATGGCTGCAGCTGGATGCGCCTTAACCTTCAGCTTTTCAAAGTTTTCTTTTTATGTCTTCAGATCAGAAAGAAGTCAGTTTTATAACCAACCTGATGTGTACACACCCTGAAGTCAAAATGAGCTGAAGGTTTGTGTTTACATCCAGAAAACTGTGTCCCATCACCTCTGCCTTTTCCACAGTCTCACCTTCACACTATATTTGATGCTAATATGTGCAAAGTGTACGGCTCTTGCTCACTACAGTTTATTTGCACTTCAGAGAGCAGCGAGGGAACTTTAGATGTGCGACACAAAGAAACGTTACCCTGTCCTAGTTTCAGGGGCATGAACTGAGGGAACGATGTGCCCCGTTTGACTCATGGAAATGAAGCAACGCGGCTCACAACTTGCCACATCTGCACAATATCTGAATGTTAAAACAGCAGAAAGAGGAACGAATAAGACGTCTCACATTTCTGGYCATACTCAAATGGGTTCTGTTTACAGAAAGTTTTTAGTCCATCTTGTGGAAAAGTGGCGAAAAATTCCATTTAAAACTTTAAGTCTAGCAGCCACAATACTGCAGCGCGACATGAAGCAAATGAGTTTTTCCACCAGCACATTGAGTGCTACATCGCCTGATGAATGCTAATGGCAGCCACCTCCCTGTAAAGGCATACAGCACAGCTAGAGCACACGAAACCATAGAAACAGTTCTGCTCTACTTGAGAACCAAAAAAAAAATAAAATAAAATACCTCTGTGCCCAAATTAACAATAAGCTCTCTCTTCCACCCCACATTGCTCAGCAGCATCATTATATTTCAACCTGGTGAGTCTTATAAAACTGCATTTTTACCTTGATGGTTTTGGTCTGAAGTCTCAAGCCATTTAAAGTGTTGATTGCCTTTTCTGCATCTTTCGGGTCCACGTAGTTCACAAACCCGTATCCTAGGCTCTGCCCTGCAAAAACAAGGTAAAAGGAAAGAAAATACATTAAGACTCAAAAGTGCAAAGACTGGATAAAGAGAAATACAACAGAAACAACCTTTTTAAAACAACTTGAGTAAATTTGTCAAAAAAAAAAAAAAAGCTTTTTCTGCTAACAAAAAGACAAATCACATAAAACCAAAACTCAAATATCTAATTGGCTTACACATGTAGAAAATCCCTAAATCAGCTCTTTGACCCATTGTTAATTAAAAATGACAAGCAACTGTTCTGCTGCCACATCAGTTCATCAGTGACAGTAAATTAGATAAGACTGTTCTCCTGACGCAGTTCWGATGTACAAATGATTGTGCACACATTTTTTTCACATACAAATCTGTTACTTTACAAATCTACATCTGGTCTGGTTCAGCAACTAAAGTTTTACTTTCAAGTTACTTTTCAGTCCTCGGCTGTAAAGATGACAAACTAAACTCTGCTTTTCAGGTTAATATAAGATCCAAAAGAAATCCTTCAATAGTACAAATTAACTCATTCTCAATGAAAAGTTTTGGAAATCAGCGTATTTTCGTGTACACGGCTAACAAAACTACTGTAGGTCAAACACTGAGCTACAGTTTTCTAGTRTAATTTTACCATTCAAGAATGTTACCTTGTAAATAAATTTATTTTAATTTACATCTGATGAAAACTTTTACCTCAGATTAAAAGCCATCACAGGCTACAGGACATTTTCTTTAAAGCATTTTTTTTTAATTAAACTTTCCAAAGCCCAGTCACATCATCAAGCTCATCAGAAACCAAACTTCCTCGTTCTCTTCTTCAAAATAGACAAAACACAACATCCAGCATCCATAAGCTTTCTGCTTACAGGTCAAACATTTTTATTTAAATAGGAGTACACTGTGTACATGACCTTATTAAAAGTTACAGTTTAGTGTTCTTAGGACTGAAGATTTTGAGGAAAGAGGTTTTTAAACATATTTTCTATCATTTTAGTGTTTTCAGCTGAGGAGTTTTGATATATTTATTTTAAATAAATTATAGCAGAGGAAGTTCTCTGCACAGAAAAAATTATTTTTACTGTTTTTTTAAACCAAACCGACAAGTTTCTCCAGTAAAATTATTGTGTAATTTAAAGGCACCTGGTTAAATTTAAGAGATATTTATGATTAACTACAAACATCTGAAGCTGAGTCAGAGAACTCTGATTTTAGAAAAAAATGAAAGTCAAATGTAGACACGTCTTCAAAAGACGCCACCCATCTTCCTCCCGACCCCACGTGGCTGCGGTCCTCCTGCACCTCTACCCCACCCGCGTGTGATTAATACTGATTTTTTTTGCGCAAATTACAGATTTTTGATGCTCATTATACAGGTAAATATCTGAAGGGGTTGACATGTGGACTCGAGTCCAGGGCTGGTCAGAGCTGCGCTGTGCATGGACAGGTGCAGCAGCTGCGGTCAAACTGCCTCTCAGCCCTTGCTTTGAAACCAGTCAGCTGATATGTCACGGTTTTGTTGTGCTCGTGAACACACAGCTTTACAGGACAAATGCTGAGAGGTGCTTTTAGAAATATAATATATATAAAATACGACGTAATCCTCGGTGGAAAATAGTCAGGAAACGCTGAGAGCTTCCCCGGGAGGTGTTCACCTGAGCTGAGGGATGCTGATCCCCACCCACAGCGCTGTCAGTCAGACAGCACGACCCGTCCTGCTCTGTTCTGATTGGATAAAACTTTGACTCTGGTTCTCTTTATTGGGTGAAAGAACTGTCAGTTTAATCCCTAGATGGCTTTAACAAGTTTTTTTTTTCTCTTGTTCACTTTTACAATGACGAACATCCGCGGAGGAAAACTTTAATCAAGGTGTTTTTTTCTTGGTTGTCCACTAGACAAACGGGAGGTGGGATCTGGTTGTCCGAAACGAAAATAGGTTGTCTCGGACCTAAACAATGGTTGTGTTAACCCCTGTTTTACATTGATAAAAAAATTTAAAAACTTCATTCTGAAGGTGTGGCAGCTTTTATTTTGCCGTGGTGGTGTGCCACGGTCAATTACATGTAGGGAAACCAATTACAGGAGACCAGAACCAGATTGCGACAACACACAAAATCTCTATCCACCTCCTCTATCCACACCAGCACATTTTTTTTTGGTATGTCTCTTCCTCTGGCTTCATAAAATTATTGTGGTCAGCCCTACACTRCTTGAAGATTTCTGAATTTTATATAGTTAGACAGTACAGTAAGTTAAAGACTGGAAATCAACAACACATGCTTAGCTGACTAAAACCCAACTAAACAAGGATGGTAACAACTCGCTCATACTTTGTTAAGCTAGGAACAACCTGTTGAGTAACATGTGCAGCAGCAGTTTCAAGTTTCACTACCGTGCCTCAGAAATGCTGCAAAATAAAAATGATGTGGAGTGAACAGAGAAAATGAGTGCAACAGGTCGAGAGGAAATCGTGGATAAAAGAGGAAAGGTCACGTCACCAGTGTGGGAGAATTAATCAGCCATGTTTTTCTCCTAGTCCTCATTTCAAATAGTACAAAAAAATAAATAAATCAATTGATTGACTGATACAAAACATTTATACTGTGATWTATTTTTCAAATATCGCCCCGCCCTATTACACAACTGTCCATCTAACCAAGTTTTAATTTCCTATATCCAGTCAGTCTTTTTGATCTTGTTTTGATACTGATTTACTAAACAAGAACTGAATGTGTAAGATTAACAATCCTGTTTTCAGAATGTGTAAGATTATTTATCTTGCTAGCCTGAAAATTTCACTCAAATTAAGCAAAAGATTTATGCCAATGGAGTAAAAAAATTTACTTTGTAAGATTATTGAAATAACAAAAATTGAGTCAAATTAAGT
>NW_013952671.1:442556-447484 GCF_001266775.1 Austrofundulus limnaeus
CATGAAAAGTGTTTACATGCACCGGAGTTTTATTCAGAATAAAAGTCCGGACGTGCGCAGTGTTGTAAACGTTCAGCTCTACTTCCGTGTTGCTGCCTGCTTGGATCTGTTACTATCTCGCTCGGAGGCATGAAGGAGTGTCAGAGGTAAGCTCGATTCAAACACTTTTTATGACGCGGTCTCATTTCCGGACTCAGGCATTTTGTGAATGAGGCCGATACGTCAGTTAAAATACATTAGCAAAATGATTTTATGGATTTAATGTTTCGTATTATACTTGAATAAAAACAGTAAATTAATTTGTTGTATTGAATCATAAATTTTACATTTGAAAACGATTTGAAATCAGTTTTTATATTAAGTTTAAAAAAAAAATCAAAATTTGTATTTTAATGCCAACAGTTGATTAGCCCTGCTTTAAAGAACTGGGTCTAAGACACCATTTCTATGCAGCGTCCCTGTGATCATGTAAAGTTCATGAACTCAGTTTCACCTTGCAGAGCTGGACCAAACCTCCAGTCAGTCAAGCTTTTTAAACGTGTTGTGAAATGACACGTTCACTTAAGCCTGGGGGGTAAAAACACCCACTGTACTATCATGTTTTTCTATAGAACATAATTGTATCTTTTAAAACCAAGAGCCATTTAAAAAAATAATAACTTGCTCACTTTTAGCTGTCAAAAAGACTTGTTAAGATACATTTTCAAAACAGCAACACCCATATTCCAGTTGAGCGCTGGTGATGCTCATAGTGGGAGGAAAAGACTAAGCCTTTYCTGCTGCAGCAGCCAAAGCATAAACATTTCAAGCAAAGAGGAAGCACATCTCTCTGGTGATTACTAAACATCTGATGTAGCAACCGTATACTGATGTAGGCTGGCTTAAATCCATCGCCACAGGGCCAAGGAAGAGACAAAAGGAATACAGTCTGGAGGGAAAAGAGGGGTTTATGTAGAGCTGAGAAATCAGAGCACCAATCCWATGAAATAACTTTGAGGCTTTGAATAATATTAAGGATGTAATTTTTCCCAACCCAATTCAAGTCTTAAAGTTGAAAAGGAATTTTAAAAATCTTCCTTTATCTGTTAAATTTATAATAATGTTGGTAAGAGAGGCTGGATTGATCTTAAATTTATGGTCAGCTTCGCTCATCAGGCTGAATTAAACAGCCTGTAAATGTCTGCAACACTGACTATCAGTTCAGTTTTATGGAATTAAATTTGATTAAAAACAGGATTTTAGATGTCAGACATTTACTCTAAACTAATTTGCATCTCTTGCTGGCTTTTAGAGCACAAAACAGACCATTTTTTTAAATGTTACTTTAAATAAAATTACCAGTATAACTCCATGTTATTGTTCTTTATATCCAACACATGAACAGATAGAAAAAATGAACAAGCTTCCACGCCGAGGCAGCAAACAAATAAAATGTTAATAAGCTTTAATTTTAATTAGAATGAAGCCTAATTTTGAAACATTACACTGAATATGAGGAAGCTCTATTTTTTTCAAACCCTAAAAGTTTATCCCCTGTACAGAATCTATTTTCTCTGCTCCACTTTTACTGCAGGTGTTCAGCTGTAGTGCTTTATATGTTCACTCAAGGGCTTTGCTGATTTCAAACAACTTATTTCATTTAGTTTCCTGCCCTCAAGTCATTTTCAGGGTTACTGTTACTTTTTTCCTTTCTTTTTGCTAAATATGCAGCGAATCAAGGCTGCTTTATGACTAATCAAAATGTTCTTAACACTTAGTTTGAACACATTTTCACTTCTCAATTCAGCTCAACCCATTTCATACAATAATCAAACATTTCTCATATGAATGGCTGCACAAGAGCATTTAAAGCTGAAGAACAATACTTGACAATTTTCATTAAGTCTGCATGTRAAACAAGACCCTCAACCTTTTGTCTCAATCTTTAACTTGTGTCCTGTTTTCTACACATTTCCAGATAAAGGCTCTGCAGCTGAGAGTGTTAGCTTTTAAGCCTTTAACGTACTGAAAGCCATCAACAGAACTGTGGGAAAATTTATGATAATCAGCTACACCTAAACTTACTGTGTAACACTAAATACTAGGGGTGTAAGAAAATATTGATACACTGAAATATTGCGATATTTCATTTCCCGATACTGTATCAATATTCTAAAGCCCTGTATCGATTTTTTATTAAGTTTTAAAAAGTCAACCTTCTTGCCAACCGTTCATTTTTATGTTGTAGTTCAGCCTCTGACCACTAGTTGGCAGCAGTGAGCCAACCATTTGGCTCCTCTACCTCTTGAGCACCAGAGAGTAAGGGTGGCATTAGCATTGTAAGTAAACATTAGCTTTTCTTTTTTTTCAGTAAGAGGTTTTTATTTAATAGAATTTTTGGACAAAAAAATCGCAATATAACGCCTTGCTTACAGTATCGCAAAATATCGGGATATATCGTATCGTGACCCCTCTGTTATGATATGTATCGCCAAATTCTTGCCAATATACAGCCCTACTAAATACTAAAAGGTTTCGGTGTGGGCTTTTAGGATTGGAACACATTGGATTGGAACACAATATATCGCCTTACTTACAGTATCGCAATATATCGGGATATATCGTATCGTGACCCCTCTGTTATGATATGTATCGCCAAATTCTTTCCAATACACAGCCCTACTAAATACTAAAAGGTTTCGGTGTGGGCTTTTAGGATTGGAACACATTGGATTGGAACACAAACAAATGCAGCTTTGTTTTGTAAAAACAATGCTTCATTTAAAAACATGAAGCAAAACCGACATTGTAGGACAGACCGAAGAGCTTGAGGACAGTTTCCTAGTCAACTACAGTGATGGAGAATGAAATGTGTTTCCAAATAAAATAGAAATAAAAGACGGGCATATGGCCATGCCTTTTATCTTTATATACTTAATTACCAAGTAGGAAAATTATACAGCAGCAACTACAACCAGCTCACTGTTTAGTTGTTTTAAGTGAAAATACTCCATGTACTTTTAGGTCTAAAAGATGTTCAAACCAAGCTATTGGCCTTACTCACAACTCGAGCCAAATTTAAATCATTCTTCAGGAGTTTGCAGAGCAGCAGACGTGCAACTATAGGCACCAAATCATATGAAGTGTAGCTAAAAGTCATCCACGATTCATCCAAAGCTTCTGCTTTATGTCTACATGTAGCCAAGTGTATGGTCTGTACACACAWTTCTTTCCCTTAAACTGTACTGAAAAATACAACTAATCTGTGGYTTCAAAACAAAGCAYCAAACCGTAATATATGTGAAGATTTTGTCATGAATATTAAAGGCCAGCTGTAGTTGGATGCACTGAAAACAATCATCTGCAGTCACACTAGCTAAGTTTACATGTACACAGGTAATCAGAATAAAAATGTGCCATGTAAATWCCCCAATCTGAATATTCTAATCCGATTCATCTTTATTGGAATGAATTTGTAAACTGAATGAGAGGGGTGGTGCTGATTGATAATCCCAACAGTGTGCATGTAAACACTTAAACCTRACCTGTGTGCCAACCTGGTGCATTTCTGCCTGGTTAGATTATTATTATTATTGTTATTTTTATTATTACTACAACAACAATTATAGACTGATATGAAACATGTACACGGTGACACATTTTTAAGCCATATCACCCAGAAATAGAAACACTTTTTAAATATTTTTAAAGGAAAGTTTACAACACTGAGCATGTCAGTACTTCTATTCTGACTAAAAACCTGGTGCATGTAAATGCTTGTCATAATCAGACTGCAATTTCATTGTACTTTGTACAATGACAATAAAGTTTTCTTATCTAGTAATTTTGTGTCCATATAAGTGATTTGGATTATTTAATCTGAATACATTTTGTTCCGATCAAAGAATTTTGCACATATTGAATAAACTCATCCTCCAGCCTCTACACTACAACTTTCTGCACACTGACTTAWTGTTTCACCAGAAGCAGAAAGGAAAAGATGCTGTTATAGCTTCTCCACTGAACATGAAGGTCTGAGTAACCTTGACCGAAACAGCAAGCAGTTAAAACTCCAGCAGCCTGAGCTATTATCACCCTGCTCCTGTCACACAGAATCAGTAACAACCTCTGCAGAATATATTCCCCCCTATTAAAAACAACCTAAWCTCATTTACAAGTTGAATACMAAGTAAAACGCAGGAAATATKTCTWAACAGGCAGCTTCTTTTGAGGAGCCAGTACGACAAAAATCTTATTAATAGAATCTGTGTTTATGGCACCTAATATCAGTCCATATGTTCATGCCTGATAAGCTAAATAATTGGTAGAAGGAAGCAGTTTTATAGCTGAATGTGCCAACTGCTTATAATTAGATGTTGAAAAGTTGAATGATGTTCAGCAGTCCATTATATAACTGAACACACAAACAAAACTACTGTGCATGCAACGTGAAGCTTTTAGCATGAACAAAAATATCTCATGGACAATAATCTGAGGTCAATATGAGCAGAAAAATCATTAAAAAACTGCTCCGGCTCRCACACAGCAGCAGCAAAGTTACCTGTTATTTTATCTCGGACWAGTTTACAGGACTCAATTTCTCCGATGCTCCCAAACAAACTCTTCAGCTCTTCCTGTGTCATGTTCTGAGGCAGGTAGTTTACTATCAAGTTAGTTTTACTGTCCTCTATGCTCCCCGACTCTACAGGCGAGGAGCAGTTGTTCGAAATTGATGAAGGACCGTTGCTCGTATTGTTGCACGTTGGTCCATTGGACAGCTGTGTTTCCATGGTAGCAATTACCTGCTGAAGAGACAAAAGAACAGCAAGTCAAAATTACATGTAAATTGAGGAAAAGCACAAATATATTAGCAGTTTTGAAAGGAAACTCTTCACATATCGAAATGCTGATTATATGGAAAAACTTAATTTTGAGTGTCTAAATTGTTT
>NW_013952671.1:447494-452344 GCF_001266775.1 Austrofundulus limnaeus
GAATGAATATAGCTTGAAATAAAAAAATATATATCATCATCGTTAGACATTCAGTGAAGATTAGGAAGTTAGAGTGGTATGGATGTCAATGCTTATCAAAAAAATCCAAACAGGTTACAAAAGGGGCTCAAATCTGTATCTTGTTTTACTTAAATTATTGTAAACTTACTTTTTATTTATACATAAAGTAGACTTAACTAAATAAAAAAATCTGCAAATCTAATTTCCTCTTGATCTATTTTATGGTCACTACTTMAGGGGCAGATGTGATACAATTTCTTCACTCTGCACTCGTTTTATTCGCGGCATGATTTACTTATTTTAATTTACTGTGTATAGATCGTTTTTATGAATGAAATTATTTGAACAAACTAAAAACTCTTATTTCAAGGAAAAACTCTAAAAAGAAGCACAAATTACCTTCAAAACGTYCATTTAATTTGACAAATGTAGCATTTTTCCAGCTCATAATTAAATGTGGCTAACAACAGAAACTTTTCTGATTACGTCAAACACAGCAGCGCCAAATCTGCAGCTGTCACTGTCCTATTAGACAAGCTTTAAAGATTTGAACAAGTTAAAGCAACCAGCAGCAATGTATGAAGAGTCATCCTTAAAACATTCACCTCGTGCAGAAAACAGGTCAGTGTCCCACAGTTCAAATTATTCACTTTATCTAGTTTGTGCACAAAAGCAACAGAGCATAAATTAAAAAAAGGAGTTTTAATGAAGCATGAGCAGATCGGAGTTAAACAARGCAGACAGTTTAAGACCATACCAATTCAATCATTAAACACTTTGGGAGCTTTTTCCTCTAAACCCAGGTGTGTGGGCATTCCCAAAATTTGAATCAATTGAGCCGAACATTGAAATATGACAGCAGGTATTGGTATGGCCTGAGCGCTGAGACAAAGGCAGGCCTTCTGGCCAAATAATTGAAAACAAAGAGAAGTGCCACAGACCCCAGTCCAAGGCTCATTCGTCCACGAACCACTTCTAAGCAGAGAAGCCACATCGCACAGTCTGACTGCCATGTTAGTTTGGAGTTGCCGTCTGAAAATATGGACACAGAAAGTATTTCATGTTAGATCAACAAGTAGAAAAGCAACAGGCAGACATGATCACAAGCTTGGTTGGACATTACTGGCTGTCCGTACAGATCAGCTCAAACAAGAGCCAAAATCCTACAATTCTCATGATTTAAATTCTGTTCAAGATTTCAGCTGAAATTGGATCCCAGCCAAAGCAACAGGTGAAAAAAAAACAAGGATTGGTGATAAAAACACAGAAACAAGAGCAGAACTCAGCTGGCTGCTGCTCGGCTCACATCCAGCACCATTACTGATCCTGACCTTAAAGACACGTAGTCCAAGCACAAAGCTGGAAAGCAGCAAGTAAAGTAAACCAAGTCGTCCTTCAGTTCAGAGATCTTACAGCAAACAAACAAACTAAACAAATAAACAAATAAATCACTTATCCACTCAGTCATTTCAAAAAACAGTCCGACTTCAGTCAAATGACAAAAATTCCTATTTCTATCA
This sequence comes from Austrofundulus limnaeus, assembly GCF_001266775.1. Lineage (NCBI taxonomy): Eukaryota > Metazoa > Chordata > Actinopteri > Cyprinodontiformes > Rivulidae > Austrofundulus > Austrofundulus limnaeus. Next base: position 449,036 of record NW_013952671.1, read on the forward strand.
TCCAAATAACTAAAAACAAAAATTTGAACCTCTGCTTAATTTAACAGTTAAAGCTTGAACACCACAATCAACTCAAGAACCTGCAGCAAATTAAAATACAGATTACTCTACCTGTAAATCACTGACAAATTACATTAAAAAGGAATAAACTCAACTGTTATTCTCACAAAAGTGTCATTAAAAAATTGTCAGCATTATTTTTAAATGTATATTTTGCTATTATGATTAACAGTAGGGCTGTGTATTGGCAAGAATTTGGCGATACAATACATATCACGACAGAGGGGTCACGATACGATATATCCCGATATATTGCAATACTGTAAGCAAGGCGATATATTGCGATTTTTTGTCCAAAAATTCTATTAAATTAAAACCTCTAACTGGAAAAAAAAAAAAGAAAAACCAAAATTCATTGTCTCAGAAAATTCTAATATTACAGAGACATGCTTTTGATTCATTTAGCTGTGTTCTGCTTTGTATGTATTTTATTTGTTTCCTATTTCTTATTTCATCCATGTTTTCAATTATTAGACTAAATTTGACAATAAATAGTTTGAAAATATATTTTTGCAGCTTTTAGTTTTTAACATTAATTTACAATATGGTCACCCAACACTTAACAATAGCCTCTACCTCAAGAGGTAGAGGAGCCAAATGGCTGGCTCACTGCTGCCAACTAGTGGTCAGAGGCTGAACTACAACATAAAAATGAACGGCTGGCAGGAAAGTTGACATTTTAAACCTTAATAAAAAAAAATCGATACAGGGCTTTAGAATATCGATACAGTATCGGGAAATGAAATATCAATATTTCAGTGTATCGATATTTTCTTACACCCCTAATTAACAGTATCTTAGAATCTGTCAAATTGACATGTTTTAACAAGCACTAAAAGTAAAAACACTAAGCAGTTTGTAGAGTCCTCAGTATTAAAACTGTGACTTATGGTTTCCCACAGTCACATAGAACCCCAAAAAAACAAATATTCCAGATTAACACTTTCATGTTGGTTTGCCATAAAGTTGTGTTTCAAGCAAACAAAGAGGGATTTGAGTTAAAGACAACAGTAGTGGGTGGGAGGAGCTGAAAATATAATTAGAGCAGAAGATCTGGTGTACAGAAAAAAAAAAGAAAATAAACTCGCTGCTGCAGCTAATTGCTGAAAGTAGAAGCACAGAAAATTAAAGTTTTGAACATTAATTTGTTTARTAAGAGATTATTAAATTCTTCTGAATAGCTAATCACAAGTTAAATTTAGTCACCTTCCTGTGTGTGTGCATTTCTCTCAGTTAATATAACCCTAAATTCCTCACCCACTTTTAAAAATTAGGTAGGAATTGTTTAATTTCAACCAAATAATAAAAAGATGTTTTACTCAAATAGATGTGTGTTTTCAAAAGATAAAAAGAGAAATAGTTGTGATATTAAAGTGTTAAAACAGCATTAAGGCAGAGGCAGTGCAGATCAGTGTTAGCTTAGAATATACACTGCAAAAATATTCTCTAAAGGTTTAATCATAGTGCTGGTCTTTCTACATGCATGCATTAATGCAACGTTTATATTTAGTGTTTTCCTTAATTTTGATTGCTTAACCAGCCTGTTTAGAAAATGACAGCCTTTGTTGTAAACAAATGTAAAAGCACTGTCATTTAGTTGACCTAAAATTTGCCAGTAGTATTTCAAGAGCCTCAGACATTCTCTGCAGCTCAACAGCAGGAAGTAYGCATCAGTATAAATTAGCTTCTCAGGCTCAGCTACTGGCAAATAAATACTGCTGCTGGAAAAGGAGAGAAGCAGGTCACCAGCAGCACAACATTAAATCTGTTACACAATCGAGATTTAGTGAAACAAGAATGAAAATAAGATATAACCTGCATGTCTAGTTACCACCTGCACTGCCACTGTTTATTATTGTTTACAGTAATCCTGCTAATTCAAGTCTACATTATTCTTCACATAAGGTTAGTTAATTGTACAAGYGCAACATGTGGCTGATCAATGTGATGCTGAAGTCAATATCTTCTCCCTGCTGAGTTTCCTACACAAGTTCTCCTCATTTGACAACTTGGTGATCTTGTGCACACACTTTTCCAAAATTGCAACTAGAAGAAAAATAAGACCACATAGTTGTGAATGTAAAACTTTGACTTTTAAACGAAAACATTCAGACAGTTAATCAGCAAATGCAACCAAAGATTTGAAAGCACCGTTTATAAAAATCACATTGATGCTTAAAACTAAACAGAAGGTCTTTAACATTTAAAGTTTATTTTTTTGTGCCATTTACTTGTTTTTTTTTTTACTTTAAAAAGGCTACAAGACTCCATGGTGCCTTCAACTTTAAACACAGGTTACCAGGAGCACTGCTATTTAAAGCAACAACCATTACATTCAGAAACCACATAATTAGTTAAATTAGATCCACCTGTGAGCAAACTGGATATTGAAAGATCCCAGTGTGTACAGAAACACACAGACAACAAAATTAACACCAGTTCAACATCGAAGTAGTGAGAAAGAAAATAATCTCAGGACTCTGAACATCCCAGAGAGCTCCATTAAATCTATTAGGAACAGATGACGCCACCACAGCAAACCTGCTAAGAGAGGGTCATCTGGGCGAACTCAGCAGGTAAGGAGGGTGTTAACCAGAGACACATCCAGGAGGACAGTGACAACTCTGATGGAGCTGCAGATTTAATGTTTTAAAGGGATCCACAATTAGCTGTAACATTAGACTTTATTTGATAAACATTTATTTTAACTGTAAATTAAAGACTGTAAAAATACTGTAGGATGTTTAGTTTTATAAATTTTTAATATATTTTAACACGGATGAAGCCATTTTATTTACACACAAAGCATTCTGGTTAAATGATGACATCAACTAGGTCCTCTGTGCAAGGCTGCTAGCGAGCTATATCCACCCTGAAGGTTAATCTTGGATAATATCTGATGATCGACTCTTTTAAATGAAACCAGAGAGCGTTGACAGAGAGGAGAAGGTAGAAATGACTCAGCCTGTAACTGAAAATATGGATGGAGGACAACAGAGCTGCTTCATGGAAGAAGAACCTCAGTTTAGCCTGTTAGCTTTAGCGTTAGCTCCAATGCTATCACCGTATATACAGTATGTATTAGCTTGGTGCTAGTGCGACAAACAAAGCTAAGCTGAGGTCCTCCATCTATATTTTCAGTTCCAGGCTGAGTCATTTCTACCTTCTCCTCTCTGTCAACGCTCTCTGGTTTCATTTAAAAGAGTCGATCATCAGATATTATCCAAGATTAACCTTCAGGGTGGATAT
>NW_013952671.1:452354-460668 GCF_001266775.1 Austrofundulus limnaeus
ATTTAAAATGTAATGTGAACGTTCACACAAAAAGATCGGATTTTTTCAAAAAATCTGAACTGAGCATTAAGACCTGCAATGTGAACGTAGCCCATATTTTCAGTTACAGGCTGAGTCATTTCTACCTTCTCCTCTCTGTCAACGCTCTCTGGTTTCATTTAAAAGAGTCGATCATCAGATATTGTTGAAGATTAACCTTCAGGGTGGATATAGCTCGCTAGCAGCCTCGCACTGAAGACCTATCCACATGATCATTTACCCAGAATGCTGTGTGTGTAAATAAAATGGCCCCGTCCGTGTAGTAAGTTTTTAAACTTTTAGTTTAAAAACAATAAAAACTAAACATCCGACAGTATTTTTACAGTCTTTATTTTACAGTTGTTCATTAAATAAAGTCTAATGTTACAACTAATTGAGTATCCGTTTAAACAAACAAGGAATTGTAATTTATGCAACTCATTCTTTCTAAAACAAATCATTGAAAAAATTACCAACAACCTATTTCAAGAGCAGAGCAACCATAATCATTCAAGTCAAAGAGAGTCTGTCCTCAAATTCCTTTTGACAGGGATGCTAAATGATCAGCCTTTTAGGTTTGTTTTTGCCCCAAAATCTTCAGTACTGCAACACAGAATGAATGCTGACAACACATTAAAAAATAAGGTTGATGGAAGCAGCAACGAATAAACATAAATTTAAAATGAACTAAATAAATGCATTTTAAAACTTAAAATGACAAATCTAGACTTATGCAAGACTTTATGGTCAAGACTTTTTATGACCCTGCAGACACACAGTTGATTCATTCCCCGTGTTTATAACAGAAAATGCATTTAAATTCCTGGTTGTACGACAACATTAAATGTTTTTGTGCAGGAGCTCTAAAAAGGCACACTCCTCTGTACATAAATGGAAATATAAAATTCTAACATAACATGTTTAAGGTGATGYTTCTTCTACATCAAGTCTTGGTAAATTAAACTTGAAATTTCTGACTAAAAGGCTTCAGCCATTGCTACAGCTCCATTTGTCCATTTCTTTCACTTTGTTGGATCCAACTAATGAAAATGTCAACCTTCCATAACTCAAATACAGATTGATTTTCTCTACTAGAGCAATAAAAACAGCACAGCAATCGCCACATGAATGGGTTAAAAAAAGGTCAATACTTTAAGAGGGCACCTGAGAAGAAGGAAAAAATAAGTCAATGTGCCATTTTTTTTGTTCAATATTCATGTTATGGGTATGTGGATCCAGTATTTCAAGAAGTCATGCCGTAAAATCAACCTGATGTATCATGTCAAAGATTCTGAACACGCTGACTCACTGGTATCAATACAAAAAAGCTAATTATAAAAATTGCTTGTTCTTTATTAAAACAAAAAGGTCCACTAATTCTTCAAAGAAAATTCTTTTGTATCATCTGCTTCCATAAGGGCAGCACAATATCAGGAAACCTGCGATGTGTGATAACAGTGCACATCTTGCATTGACGATATGACTTGCGATAAATGAAGAAGTCCTATAAGTTTTCAGTGTTGATGTTTTTCTGCTCATTTCCATTACAACGTGAAGGAGTGATTATGATTTGGTATGGCATCGTTGGTCCATTTTGTTTATCAGACTGATGCTGACAACACAAATGCAAACATTAGAGCCAACCACTTATTGCAATTTATAGTTTTATGTGATATGCCCATTGCACAGGCTGTTATTGCAATGACAATAAACTTGTGATATATTGTGCAGGCCTATTTCCTTTCATGCCAGATTTTTAGACTCAGATCATATAAAAAAGGTAAAAAGTTCAGTCAAATGTTCAAACTGTACTTTGTGACTGGAAGGGGCGAGTCTGAAGCAATGCACAAAATTATTTTGTATTTCTTAAAATTCTCTGTACAAACAGTGAGGTTTGTTTTTACAAATTTTTTCCCCGCTGCGCTCGTCATTTCAGTCAAACACTTTTGGTTCTCTAAATATGACGCATCAACAGGAAACAAAGATAAAGGTCACTTATTTCCAGTAATGTCTTTTTGGAATCAGTAAATTCCAACTAAAAAACTAAAACCCATTACTCAAAGTATGTGGCTGTTCAATTTGTGCAATAAAAATAAAAGAAATGCCGTTGTAAAACATCTGAAAAAAAACTTTTAAAACAAGCTTTTCACCTTCAAACAAAAAAAACAGCATTCCTTTATTTGCATAAAAAATACCTGAGTCTCTACATATGTAAATGAGTGCAGCTGAGTGTCTGCAGACTGTGCTGCTGCACGWGGCTGACTGGAAACATGGACACCAACAACATGGCCAACAGTGAGACATGAAACTGATTATAAAACTGTAGAAAAATCATTTAGTACAAAACAAGCTGGTTCTCGGTCCAAATTCTAGAGCAAGAGAGAAAAAAGGGGCTAGGGGAAGAGTTAAAAATACCAAAAAATTTAATTAATTGAAAAAAGACTAAGCTCTGACTAAACTTAAATACTGCAGACTCGACTGATGTGCAAAATTATCAAGAAAATGAAGCTGCAACAACATGGCTAAAATTTATATCATGGTATAACTCATAATTTCAGTCGATACAATATAATTTCAATACAGATAAAAATAAAAATGTAAAAAAAAAACCTGCCAAAAATACCAATATTTATTGTAGCTAAAAAAGATCCCTTTAAATTATGACTTGTCAGAACATAAGTGAGAGATTTTTATGACTAGTCACTTAAATTGTTAATATCTGTCAGCTAGTAATTTATTGCAGTTATCATAAATAAGACTGAGCCTCTATATAACTTAATGGTAAATCTGACATTTAGATTTGTCAATGTAATCAGATATGTCTCAAATAGATATTTTGTCTGGTAAAAATATGATATTTTAATGAACAATTTCTAGTCCAATTTCAGATATCCGTAATATAAATGTGTTAAAGTTGATTAAGTATCACAACAGCTTGCCATACCCATCCACGTTTTCAGCAACAGTTTCAATTCACTTTGCTCGACACAGATGCTGACAGGGAGATGTTAATGTTTTAGGAAGGGGGATTAAACTTTAGGGTGCTTCATTTCCACACTCAGAATGTTCCATCGAGTGGAACTTTATCAGACGGTGGAACAGATTTGATGTGTTCCTGCTGTGACTYGGCACCAGACTCCGGCACATTTTACAGCAGACTGAAAGCTGAAGTTTACCAGAACCACCTCCACAATACTGAATTACARTAGTCTAATCTAGCTCAACTATTTCTTTTTCCAACAGAGGAGGCTTGCTCACTCTCAGCTGTTGAGCTCATTTTGGCGCAGATATCCATGTGTTGTAGGAAGCATTGTTATCTTAATGTAAACAGAGTAGGGTTGGGCGATATTGGCAAAAAAATTAATCACGATTAATTGTGGTATTTAGCCGACAACGATTAACTTGACGATTAATCCTCTGGAGTCCCTGGACGCCCTTATGTCTTAGTCAAAATCAGACTTCAGACTATATTTCAAATTTTAAATTGTGTTGGTAGATAATTACAGAACTTTTGTTTAAATGTTCGTCAGATTTGAAGCAGAGAGGAGCACCAAGCGGACTGACCGGGAAAATATCCAGTCAGTCTGCCTGATGGCATTAATCGTATTAATCATCAAGTGCCAAAAAATAATCGATTGTTTTTATGACGATTAATTGCACACGATATGATTATGCCCAACCCTAAARCAGAGTGGTAGTGCCTTTGAGCCTGTGGTGCAAGTCATCACGCACAGATGTAACATATTTTGATCCAATTTTTTAAAGTCATAATCACCATTATTGAAACATTTTCTATTGCAATATAATAAATTTATTGTCAAGCAATAGGTTCAATGAAAATATATTTTGCAATAATGTGTTGTAAATTTGCTCCCGATTTCTAAAGATCAGCGACAGAAAAACTTTGGGTCAACCGGAAACGCTTTCTTTTACGGTACCCTTACCATGTAATTACAAAGTAATTAAAATGTAATTAAATAAAATTACTACCTTTTTACCATGTAATTATGTGGCAATTAGTAGGGTTGGGCATGATTGTATCGTGTGCAATTAATCGTCAGAAAAACAATCGATTACTTTTTGCCACTTGACGATTAATACAATTAATGCCACCAGGCAGAGTCCGCTCGATGCTCCTCTCTGCTTCAAATATGATGAACATTAAAAATAAAGTTCTGTAATTTATTTATGAATTTAAAATATGATGTATAGCCTGAAATCTGTAATTTTGACACAATTTAGAACAATTTTTTTTTACAAAGATCAAATCTTTACCACTGAATTGGTCATGTGACTACGAAATAAGGGTGTCCAGGAACTCCAGGGGATTATTCGTCAAATTAATCGTTATCGGCTAAATACCACAATTAATCGTGATTAATTTTTTTGCCAATATTGCCCAACCCTAGTAATTAGGGAACAAAAGAAAAAACTACTGTTAGTAAAACTACCTTTATTGGGTAACTACAATCAAATTACTATTCAATAGTAACTCAACACTATATTTATAACCAAAAGAATGCAACTAAATTTTGGGGTTAGTGGTTAATTGCAATAAAATATAACTTTAAAACTGTCCAAATTACCTACTACTTATTTAGGTGTTACATAGTGAATTGTAATACATTCCTAATTAAGTGCTACATTACTGCAGACAATTACATAGTAAAATTGTACTCAATTACCACGTAATTACATAGTAATAAAGTAGTAATTACATTTAATTATTTTTATTACCTTGTAATTACATGGTAATAAGGGTACGGTAAAAGAAAGCATTACCTGTCAACCTTTACTGAACAGCAGGATTTACAATCAAAAAGCCAAATGTAAAACAATCTGAGAAGAAAATGTTTCATATTTAAATATATTGTATAAAGTAGGGATGTCCCGATACCACTTTTTCACTTCCGATACGATACCGATATTACAACTTTGAGAAATGTCCGATACCGATATTGACCGATACCGATATTGACCCGTTACTATAACAGTGCAAGTCACACACTTTTACCTATTTTGTAGTGTAAAATCTTAGAAAAATCTTGATCAGATCAAATAGTGAAAAAGAGTAGGATGAGAAAAACTGACCCATTTATTTTAAACCAATGGATCACATACATTTTACACTGAAGAACATTATACAATTTAATAAATAAAATAAATTACAATACCCTGAAAAATAACATAATAAAAACAAAATGTACTTTTAMAGTGTAAAATAATTCAAAATCACTCCAGTTATTTTTTTACCATCTGTCAGCCTTGTGCTGCTTTATGGTGGAAAAAACTGAAGGTGGGGACAAAACAAAAGCCCACATTATTGTCTGTTCAAAGTTAAGAGTCCACAGCTCCAGTTTTACTGACTGTAACCAAAACAACATGATCATTGCACTTAATCTTCACTCAAACAAGTGTGTAAACAGATTAAACATCACTCTAATAACAAGAGCAAAAAATAAATAGTAAGAATTAGTTATTTAAATTGATAGCTACCTTTCTTAGTGCTAAATTTCCACTTTCTATAGTCTGAGCATCATGTGGAGATCAGCCTCTCTCTCCTGCAGGGAGCAGTTTTTATCACTGCTCTCGTCATGTCGCGCTTATATTTCAAAACAAAAGCTGCGCTCTCCTTTCTTCTGTCCATCAAGAACTAATCCACGGATGTCAAAACAAGCGTGCTGTCCTCGCTTCTGCCCGCTTAGAATCACCGACCCGACCAGAGAGGAGGTTCCGAAACAGCGCGGCTGTGTGCGGTCACTGGACCGAGGCTGAACCGAGCCGAACCGCAAAGCTGCTGCCAGGGTGGAGAGTAGTTGTCGCTCCGGTTTAAAACGTTCACGGTTCTGTGTTTCCCCTCGGAAAACTTGTGCATGACAACTTTACACTTAGCTGCAACTCTGTTTCTGATGAAAATAAAAAGTTCTGCTGCCGACATTCTTGCTAACTTGTTAGCGCTGCTGTTGTTTTGATCACGTGAGCGCTTCAAGCAGGATCCAAGCGCTGCTGGATAGAAACACTGGAGTGGAGTCAGTGAACTGCTGGAACGGACTGCTAATATCGGAGYGCTGATATCGGACATTTTTTATGCAGTCCGATAAAATCCGATACTCGTTTTTTGGCTGATATCGGACCGATATCCGATATTGATATCGGATCGGGACACCCCTAGTATAAAGCCAAAAATATTGAGCTTTTAAACAACTAAAAACTGCCTGATGACCATCCAACAAGCTTTTATGTATTATCCATTAGAGGTCAAGTCTGAGCAGAAACTTCATAATTTTACAACATCGGTTAAAAGAAGGAATTTAGATGAAGAGCCCCATCTGCCATATTAGAAACTATGTTGACAAATTATATGGTGCTCACATAACTTCAGTGGATTTTAATAAGCAGCTTCTTAGTAATACTTTAAAAATTGCTGCAATGTTACTAAATTACAACTAAGGCATTAGACAAATGTTGGGAAATAAAGTAAAACATTTGAAAGAATACCAGTTTCAGTGAGGATGAGAAGCAGTATGACATTCTGATGAAATGCCTCTAAATGAAGCTGAGGACGACTGAATGTTCAGCACTCAGAAAAACAACCTTATGTGAAGGTTACATAAGTGACATCAATATTAAGAATCGTTTATCATAATTATAAAATCATCCGTCAGTGTAATTTCAGCCTCCTGAATGTGAAACAGTAACTGCAGCGCTGACTCTGCATTACACAACAGCAGAAAAACATGAGTCATTTGATTTAATCTCTGGTGTGTCCCCTAAGGTCAAACCCCATAAACTGAAGAGCTCCAGCAAAAATAGCAAATTTAGACATACGGCTTTAACCTACATGGCCCATCACCATGAATACATTTCAGTCATGAAGGAAACAACCCTCTGGGTATAGAACTGTACCATCATAAAGCAGCTATAGTTGGGTTATATGTAGTTATATTTAACAAAACATACTTATAAACAGGGATATACACTATGGAATGACCAGAATGGCTCATCGTAACTCTGCATTTAGTTTGAAAGAATGAGGCTTCAAGTATTTTATTTAAAAAGCGTTTAGAGAGTTTTAGAGACTTATTTAAAAACATATTCAAAACTTGCTGCTCCACCTTCATCAAGTTATAGAAAAATGTAAACAGCTTTTTGCTAAAACGATCTTTTGAGCTCTGAGCAGGAGGCATCAGGTCTGAAAAATTTCCTAAAGACTCTGAAAGTGTTTGAAGTGCAACATGAGGGGATCTTGACTCAGTTTGCTTTGCTTCTGCTGTGATCCACTGCACTAACATTTTACCTTATTAATCTGAGGAAAAGAATAAACCTCAGCCATTATCCAGGTATGACTTCTAAACAAGAACAAGCTTAGTTTGACAAAAACATGAAGTTCCTAAATAAGCCTAAATTTTTGAAATGCCAGGAATATTATRGATTTCTTCCTGTTTATTGATAAATACAACTCTTTCATCAGACAGCCTGACGTTCAAAAATTCAATGTGAAAATGAATGAACAACCAAATTACAATTTCTAAGGTCAAACTGGGTGTGATTTTTGATTACTCCCGTTTTGTGCCTCCATCCTCATGATGGTCAAAGTATTTGTAGCAAAATGTCTTTTAGACTTAGCGTCCACCAACCATAAAGGCAGCATAAAACTCTAAATTAAGTTTAACAGAATGTGATGTGGAGATAAAACTCAAACAGACCAATGAAGAGCAGCACCAGAACCCACAAACACTCATCCCACAGTACTGGGATTTAAAGTATGTCACTGTTTTCTGTACAAACCCACCTTGAATGTGGGCTTGACAGGACCGCCCACCCAAAAATGTATGAACTTTAAAAAACTTCATACACGAGTTCAGTCACCCAAGTGTATGATTGATTATTTTACCCTTTTATACGGGGTTCGACAAGATTTTATATTTTTACCTGCCCTGTCGGGGCAGGTGATAACAAATGTTACCTGCCCGAAACAAAAATGTTCAAATTTTGATAAAATAAGAAAAACATGTACTGTACTTTTCACTACAAAAAATATTAACATGGTTATACAGAGGTATATAATATGACTTCTGATTAAACAGATGCAAACATTTTAGACTGAGTTACTAACAGTCAATTTTATTAYCAAGAACATCTTCAAAAAAGTGTTTCCCTATTGGCCTTGGGGGTGGGGTTTGTGAAAACAGACTGATCAACAGCAGCAGCTTTGTTTTAAAGTGTATCTTACCCCCCCTGTGAAAAGATAACTCCGCCCCAAGGCGAAATTTGAAAAATGCATCAAAGTGGGTAG
>NW_013952671.1:461421-466546 GCF_001266775.1 Austrofundulus limnaeus
ATTTTAGACACATTCTAGACAGTTTATCAACTAAAAAAAGTTAATTTTGGGGTAAGTTACTCTTTAAATACAATTTACAGAACATGAAAAAGTCTGAAATTTGCATTAATTAAATCTTATATAGTAGGGTTGGGCAATATTGGCCAATTAATCACGATTAATTGTGGTATTTAGCCAATAACGATTAATTTGACGATTATTTCCCTGGAGTCCCTGGACACTCATGTCCTAGTCACATGACCAGTTTAATGGGAAATATTTGTTCTTCGTAAAAATCTGTTCCAAATTGTGTCAAAATCACAGACTTCAGGYTTAAGATCAAATTTTAAAATGTATTGATAGATAAACATACTACAGAACTTTTATTTTAATGTTCATCATTTGTGAAGTGGAGAGGAGCAGCGAGCGGACTCTGCCTGGTGGCGTTAATCGAATTAATCATCAAGTGCCAAAAAATAATCGATTAATGTTTTTCTGATGATTAATTGCACACAATACGATTATGCCCAACCCTATTATATAGTGAATCTCATATCCAAAGATACATTTAAGATATCTTGAACTGGAGTCTCCATACAACATGATGATAAATCCAATGTTATTTATACAAGTCAGAATATAATTAGAGATATCTTAAATAGGTATTTTGAATTGTCAAAATATATTAAGAGATGACTATTTGTTTCTTTCATTCATAAAAACAAAACTATCTATATACAGTATTAAAAAAACCAAAGTATATCATACCCTGAAGTAAAAGGGTGCAGAGTGAAGTAAAAACTCTTTATCATATTTACCCCTTATTTTCAAAAATCAACTTCAACAAACAAACAATCTCAAGCTGGAAAGTTCTCCAAATTCAAAAAAAGGTAAATAAAACAAAATAATAAACATTTTATTATTTTATCCTAAATAACTAATATGTCTAATTTAGTCACAAAACAATTTCAGATAACTAGAATATAGGTGTGGTGAAGCCAAATAAATGATATATCTGCCTGCCACACAATGAGTTTCTGACCCGCTGCTGCTCCTCTCTCATCTTCATCATCATCTTCAGAGCAGAAGCCGACATTAGCAAGATGGATTTATGACTGAACGAAAGTCCACATATTTTTTTTTCATCTCTGCGGGTAACAATACATAAAAAAACATTTTTTTCCTCTGAAAACACGGGTGTGAATAAAGCTACTTTTGTTAAACCTTCTCTCTGTGCAACGTGCAGCAGGAAGGAGGGAGGAAGTGATCCTGCGACACGACGGGAAGATGTAACTTTTCTGCAGCGGGAGGGGGAAATTTTGATGATTTATTCTCTCTTTACGTGTTTTAAAACACCATATTTCTTCATTTATTTTCAGATTTTGAATAAATGGCCCTATAAAAAACAAAAGAAATTGTTTACCTGCCCGGCCGGGCAGGCATCGGGACACACCCACCTGCCCGACAATGGGTTTTACCTGCCCCGGGCAGTCGGGCAGTAGGATTTGTCGAACCCTGCTTTTATAGTTCCTTATGTCACTTTAACAAATGTTCATCAGCTATATGTTTATAAAAAAAAAAAAGGTCAAACATCTTCCAACCATTTGTCTAAAACTCACTCTGACAAACTAACCACAATAGGAAGACAACTGAAAGATATCCCAGAGACCCAAAACAAAAAGGTGATTTGATAATTCACCTGCAAACAGCTTTATAAAAACGCTACCTTTAACTTAAATCTGCTTCATACAGATGGGATTGAGAGAAAAACCTTTTATCAAGAGTGGTTATTAAAAAAAGGAAATTGCATGAGAAAAAGGGGAAAAAAATAATGAAATGATTTGTAAGCTACTGGCTCACCTTGAAAACAGTACCATGGTTAAAGTACAACAATACTTAAGTACTGCTGTAATGGGTTTTCTAAACAGTTTATACAACAGGAGGTACAAATAATGTTTCCATATGACGGTAGGAATGAACACCAGGATCTGATCAACAAAACTTTTGACCAAGCAAGAAATATTTTGACAAAAACACAAAATATAAAACTAAGGTTTGTTCCTTTCCTCTGGGAAATAAAAGATTAACCCCGGGTTTAACTAATGCTCTACGTTTACAACTGAGTCTTTACACTGAAGATTATACAAAATGTTTGGAACTGTGTTAAATGTGACTCATCACATGAAACCAAGGATTATATCTCAAAAGTTTTATGTGGAAAAATAGGCAGATAGTGTTTTGGTTTAAACATTTTTCATTAATTGCCCTTTTGTCAAAAACATGAAGAATAAATGCTTTATCAGAACAAATATTTAAGTATTATGATTAACAAGACAAATTAGGGCATATCTCTGGAACCACTCATGATCTCAGGATGATCCAGGTATCAAAATGTACCTTAAAAAGCCAGGAATCAGAAAATATGTGTTTGGTTCATTTTGACCAAATTTGACCTAATCCCCAGTTTGATTTGAAGGGTCACAAATAATATTTCTACAAGTGTTGAGGCTGTAAAACTAGCCTGCACAAAGAAAGCAAACCAGGAAGTGCAWCTAAGCTTCAAAAGCTTAAAATGTGTTATTTCGCATTTGGGTAGAATTAAGTTGAGAGTTATGGTAACTTTGAAGTTTGAACAAAAATAGTTTCACAATAAAGTTAATGTCAAACAGAGACACATACTTGTCAAAATCTGAGGCATTTAAGTGTTTATTTTTAACATTATTGTAGTGTTAATATTGTTTATAAGAACTAAAGCACGCTCCCAGAGAAGAACTGTCTCCTTTGAAAAACTGGAGTTTGGTCACATGAACAAGTTGCACATGTGTAWCATAACGACAGCGGGAGGAGACGTGTCAAGTAAACCATCACAGAGCTCATGGGATTTTGTTGTGTGAGCGTCAAAGTTGGCAACACTGCTGCTCAAATCCGCCGTCGGACATCACAACCCACCCTGCTCTACTCGAGTAAAACGTTCACTCTTCTCTTAATTGGTTGATAGGGGTGCACCAAAAAAATGTTTTACATCAGAATAGGGTTGGGCAATATTGGCAAAAAAATAAATCACGATTAATTGTGGTATTTAGCCGATAACGATTAATTTGACGATTAATCCCCTGGAGTCCCTGGACACCCCTATTTCATAGTCACATGACCGATTTAGTGGGAAATATTTGCTCTTCATAAAAATCTGTTCCAAATTGTGTCAAAATTACAGAYTTCAGGCTATACATCTAATTTTAAATTGTGCTGATAGATAAATAAGTTACAGAACTTTTTTTTAATGTTCGTCATATTTGAAGCTGAGAGTAGCAGCGAGCGGATTCTAACTGGTGGCATTAATCGTATTAATTGTCAAGTGCCAAAAATTAATCGATTAATGTTTTTTTGACGATTAATCACACACGATACGATTATGCCCAATCCTACATCAGAATCGTGATTCTCATTTACAGAGATTCAGAATTGACTTAAAATGTCCCAAAATCTATTAAAAAAAAAAAAAAGAAAATCCAAAAGGTTGTCAACCTCCATTTTGTAACCACTTGAGACGTCCTGACGTCACATGCAGCCGGTTCTGGAACGTATGCATGCTCAGAAAGCACCAAAACAAAGAGGAAACTACAAAACTAGAGGAGAGAGAGATTCAGCTGACCCTGTCTTTACTGAATGCAAAGATTTGGGCTCATTTTGTTTTTTACTGAATGAGTGCGAGTTTGACATGAGCTTCACAGTGTGCAAAATTTGCAAAACGAAGATGAAGCACTTTAAAAACGACAAATGGGCTCAGTTTGAGTTTTGAGTGAAAAATCGATTTTGAATTGAATCGTGAGAGAGTAAAAGATTCCCACCCCTATTGGTTGAAATAACTCAGTTTAAACCCAGCATCATCACTGGTTGAACAGATTTAAAAACAAAATGCCTGTTTCTTTACGCCTTTTATTTTTACAAATGACGAATATCTGTCATTACGGTGGCGATCTTAAATCTGATTTTTACTTGGTTGTCCAGCGAACAACAAGGAGGTGGGATCTGGTTTTACTGAAATGAAAATAAGTTGTCTCAGACAACCTAAGCTCTCAAGTTGACCCCTACTATACTATGTTTTACTTGTTTCCCTGCTCCAACACACCAGATTTAGTGATGAATGACCTCTTCAAGTTCTAAACAGGCCTGTTAAATCACTCATTTAAATCAGCTGTGCTGGAGCAGAGAAACCTCTAGAACATACAGGATAGTGGTCTTTGAAGACCAGGACTGGACACCCCTGCTGTAGACAGTTCTTCCCAAACGTGCTGTTCAAGGAGGAAGCTGAAGAGATGTACTGTGTTGTGCAACATTTTCTCTTATCTTGTTTTTCCAGGCATTTAAACCACTGGGATGTCAATGGTCAGCAGCAGCCCTGTTCCACCTTATGACCCATTTCCTCTACCCCCATTTTGTACCTCATGTAATTTTTGTATGTTTTTACAACTTTTGATATTAAAACCACTTCTCTTTCCAAGCAGATATCCTAAGTCTGCTGAAATGAGCTGAATTCATGAAAATCTGAGAGCATTAAACTTCAGTGCATGGTTATATTTCAAGTTGTGCTTTTATGTAATGTTCTTGACGTTGTGATAAAGTTGCATTTTGTTGCTTTGATCTGCTGCTAATGCATCTGCAAACTAAAGCTAATATAAAACCAAAATGTTTTCACGATTTTCTCTGATTATATGAATAACTGTTCCAGCACATAAAAACCAAAATGTTTATCTTTTAACAGAATACTGCAAAGAATAGCTGAGGTGTTGAGTTAAGCCAATTAGTTCCTGAAGATATTTAAAACTTGTTCCCTAAAGACATTTTAAAGCTATTCCAACAACAGAAGGTGACCATTAGTTTGCAGCTTTCTCACATATGTCTGGTAGGAATGCAATATATATACGATATACGGTAGAAACGATATAAATTTGTCCTATGATAAGAGATCTGTAGTCTACCGGCCAACCGCGCAATTCTTTTTGATGATGTAACCAGCTGGAGTCAAAACAGAGGAAGCGGGAAGCAGCGAGGCTGAGAGCGCAAATGAAGAGGGGGGAAAAAAAACTTATCCGGACCTGGTTCAGGTGTGTGAAAATGAACTGTTTACATATTTACGTGACGGCGC
>NW_013952671.1:468007-475441 GCF_001266775.1 Austrofundulus limnaeus
AAATTAGTCATTGATTATTTTAATAATCGATTAGTCATCGATTAATTGATTAATCGTTGCAGCCCTCTCTTATTGAACCCCATCCTAACACTTCATATTTTGAATCTTAATGTGGTTTCAAATAGGTTTTTAAAAGTTGCATTTAATAATTGGGATTTACTGTTTTTTTCTGTACTATTACTTAACTTTTCCTTTTTTTAAATACATTGACTTTACTACGGTAAGCAAAGTTAACACCATCATCAAAGCAATGAATTCTAAAGCTCAACTTGAACCTCCTGCTGCTCATTCCAACTATTAATAATCTCTAACATGTTAACATAAGAACATGAGATCAGAGAACTCAAAAACAAGACATTAAGCCAAAGACTTTACTTGCCAAAAACAACATAAAACAAAACCTATTTCTCAAACAACCTCCATGTGCACAGGAAGTGGAAAAATCAGGCTACAGGAACATATTGTTGAAGGGAAAAGCAGGACATAATTCAATCTCCATTTCATGTTTCACCTTTTATTCAAAGTACAAACACTGGCTATTGTTCCAAGTGAGATTCAGCCACAAGGCAGAAATATTCCATTAGATAAACACTTGGAACAGGATTCATGGCAGCATGCCTCTTCCCAAAAATCTCCGTCCAGGCTTTCAGCGTGTGCCGGCTGCCTGCAGCATCCTCTGAACGCTGGCATTTGAGTGCAGAGCGTCCCCAAGAGAGCCTGCCTCAGTTTTCTACAGAAACCAGGGCCAGAAGAAAATAAATTAATAAAACCAAGGTTCTGTTTTCTCATCACTTCCAAGATAAACTCATTCACCTTCACAATTGTACTCTCAATGAAGAGGCTCGTTAAAGTGGATTATGTTTAGCTATTGGTCATCACAGATTACATCAGCAGGCTTAATATTAAAAAAAAAATTAATCACAACACCAATGACCTTAGACATCACTAACCAGATGAGCACATGTTAATGGGGACAAAAATGGCCTAAGAGTGGTCTAACCTTTGGGGGCCTCTCTCACAAGAACAGTCCATACATTTGGCCTGGGTGCAGGTCTGCTGCGGTGTACTGTGTCCGGATGCAGAAAGACCCAATAGGCATAAGAGATGGGTTTCAGTAGACCTGAGGTGTTCAATCCCAGTCCTTGGTGGGGCCACTTTTGTTGTGGCAGGGAAACAACATCTAAGAAAATGGCCTTTGAGGACCAGGACTGGACACAGTTGCAGTAGACCCTCCACTGAAGCCCAGAGTTGTGCAGAAGGTCAAGATAGATCTACAGTTTGCCACAGATAAAAAGGGAGGTGAAGACAGTGGCGGCTGGTCAATAGGGGGCGCACGTTCACTGCCACCCCCACCCCCAGTTTTGGTACACAAACATAAAATAAAAACGAAACAAAATGTTATGTTTCGATAAAATATCGTATATATGTTTTCTGATAAGCAAAACAGATTCCCATAGACGACTTATGTGAAGATTTTGGTCATGCGCAGTAAGTCCTTAATGCAAAAGTATAGGATGGCCAGTGTTCGCAGCTGACCTGCGAACACACACCGGTAGTTGGTGGGTCCACCTGTGTCGACGACTCGACGTCATAAGGTGCAGCTGGCAGAGCAGTACGAGGTGGATTTTGGAGAACAAACAAGAAATAAAGGAGAAAAACAACACCGTAAGTCCCCTTTATCTAAACTTTTTCAAAGCAGAACATGAGGAGAAACTTAAAGTGAAGTAGCTTGGACCAGATAAGCCGGACATAAAAATTGAGCAAGAATGTGGTGTACTTAGATTGTGTTGGTGTTAGGGTTGGGCATAATCATATCGTGTGCAATTAATCGTCAGAAAAACATTAATTGATTACTTTTTGGCACTTGACGATTAATACGATTAACATGATTAATACCACCAGGCAGACTGACTGGGGGTTACTCTGGTCAGTCTGCTTGTTGCTCCTCTCCACTTCAAATATGACCAACATTAAAAATAAAGTTCTGCAATTTATTTATCTATTAACACAATTTAAAATATGATGTATAGCCTGAAATCTGTAATTTTCACACAATTTGGAACAATTTTTTAYAAAGAGCAAATCTTTCCCACTAAAWTGGTCATGTGACTACGAAATAAGGGTGTCCAGGGACTCCAGGGGATTAATCGTCAAATTAATCGTTATCGGCTAAATACCACAATTAATTGTGATTTTTTTTTGCCAATATTGCCCAACCCTAGTTGGTGTTCCCTTTATTTTTGAGCAGCGCATATGCATGCATGCATAATGGTTTTTTTTGTTTGTTTGTTTAGTTTAGGTATTTTCTTTTTTGTAAATTACTATTGTTTGAATTTATTCTTGAAAAGGGGCAGGTATCAGAAGATATTCTTTCTGCTGCTTTTCATTTTATTTATATAATTTTCTTCTGTTATGCATAGTTTATTTTGTTTTTTTTTAAATAAAATGAATACATTTTCAAAATAAAAATATAATTAATAGTTTACCTTGGAGGCGCAAAAATTTGTTGCTATTAAAATATCAATTTTTTTCATATTAAATATATATTAAAAGCTCACTTGTAGCCATCTCTGTATTGAATAAAATTTGTGCATTTTTTGTTTTAGGTTTGTGACATCATCTTGAGCCATTCACAAAATATCTGATCAGAGCTACAGTGCTGCAGGCTGACAGGTTCCAGCAGGACAGTTCCTGAAGACCATGGAGGCTCACCCAGTGCTGAACAGGACCAAGAAGTCTGATCTAGTTCAGGAGCTGCAGTGGTGATGTGGCTCTGTACCAGCTGCTCTTCATGGAGAACAATCTGCAGGACACCTTCAGAGACTGTGACTCTGCTGAAGATTCTCATCACATCTCCTCTGACCACAGCTGAATCTGAGAGGAGCTTCTCAACACTGAAGAGAATCCAGACTTTCCTCAGGTACAACATCACATCTCACTGCACTGACCATGCTATACAGAGAAGAATCTTGTTAAAACATTCCTGACTTTAACCAGAGAGTTATGGAGATTTGCTTCTCAGTTACATAAGAGCAAAATTTATGTACAGAAAATAAAACACTACATGACATTGTAATGCTGTTTTATTATTTTCATTTGTTTAATAAATACACTGTCATGATACAAATTAGTAAATGTTTTTGGAGATGAGCCTATTTTGGAGTTGTAGCMCCCCCCTGGAGAAAAATCCACCAGCCGCCACTGGTTGAAGACCACGACTGAGATACACCCAGACTCAAAAAAGGAAAAGCTTTTAAAACATCATGGTTGATGTTGATTTAAATCATCACTATGCCTAAATTAAATCTTCACAGGTCATCAGATGGACGGGTTACTTAAATGCCTACAATAATCACGTTAATGTGAAACAGGCATGCCAACTGGCTGATAAAATAAGAAAAATGTAAAGCTTAATTTTGCTGCAAAGCTAGGAGCTTCTTTAAGTTGAGCTTGGTGCGAACAGTGAGATCAGCATGTACTGAGGTGACACAGAGCACTCAAAGTGAGGAAGCACGAATCCCTGCTACTTGCTCCTCAGAGGATTAAATTGACCAAGTATGCGTGACAAGCTGCAGAGTAAAAACCTCCAGAGTGCATACGCTGACGTGCACAACCCGTCCTTGAAAACTAAAAGCCCACAAGTTAACAGTTCAAAATATCTCAGTTGAAAACACAGAAGCGACTTGCCTACCCACACACCAAGAACACAAAAGCAAATGCTGGAGCTTACAGTTGAGCAAAAATGTGTTTGATAAGGAGTTATGATGTTCACCCACTGGTGTAAGGAGAAGGAAAATTCAGCCAAGTCTGTTTCTGAAACTGTTAAAAGATTTTTATTTCAAGCAATTAATCACTAAAAGTCTATATTCTGCTGAACAACTTGTTGCACAACTTCAACCCAAGTCTCAACTCACTGGKTGTGCTAAACAAGCCGTTTCTGACATTTATCATGTACTATAGATCAGGGGTGTCAAACTCCAGTCCTCGAGGGCCGCTATCCTGCATGTTTTAGAGGTTTTCCAGCTCAAACACACCTGATTCAGTGATTGAATTAACTCTTCAAACTGGGCAGAAGCCTGTTAATCACCCAGCCATCAAAATCAGGTGTGTCGGAGCAGGAAAACCTGTAAAACATGCAGGATAGCGGCCTTCGAGTATAGATAAACTCACCAGGCATCAGGGCAATCTGGCAGTTTAATAATTTGGTTTATTTAAAGACAATTCTGCAGAGACTAAATATGTTCCACTAACAAAAGTAATGTTTTGCTCAGGTCATCACAATTTGATGTTATGCTAAAGATTAGGCTTACAATAACCTAAATGTTATATTTCAAAAAGCTTTGAAACTTTTGGTAAAACATATGAGGATCATGACTTGTCTCAGGTTCAGCCTTTACYACAGTGATGTGTCATAACCACACCCTACACAACTACCGTAACTCCCTGCAAGGCTGCAGTGCATGTAAACTATTTCTTCCTCACTGAATCAATATTGCATCAACTTCAGTTCAAATTAACATAACAAATAGCCTTTGAGTGAAAAGCATATTTGCTTTTCATGAATTTGATTAAAAAAAAAAGGTATTAAAATCTGAACACAAATATAAAAACTGTGATTTTTGCTGAAATAAAAGTTGCATATTTTGAAAGCATCCAAAAGAACCTGACCCTGAATATATTGCATRCATTGCCTCAGCTCAGTTTGACTCAAAAAGGCCCAAATTAAATTACATTTTACAAAATCAAAACACAGAACACATCAAGCAAATACTTAAAATTGAGGAGCACGAGGCATTATTATCCTCAAAAACCTGCGTGGCATCAAACTACCCAAAAACAAAGCATGAGACGTGGAAGCTGTTGTGTTCAAGGGCAATAAATTACTGAGCTGCAGTAATGACCCACACAGAGTGGGGGCCACCCAGTGGCCAACAGACAAACATCCAGAGCCCAGACAAGCCCAGTCACGCTGGGGGAGGAGGTGGTGTTATAAAGAGTATAAAAAAAAAAGAGGGGGGTGGAGGGATGGATGACCATTTAAGAAGGACAAAGGGGACAAAACTGCTTCTTGCTAAAGCCACCCACTGCATACTAACCCAGTTCGTACTGCGGCACAAACTGCTGCACAGAGAGGAGTGATGTGTGGCCTCCACGTCCTGCGTTTTAGTCACTGTCAGCAGCCTTTATTTAGAAAGTCAAACGCAGACTCTCAATACGGAGAGACAGCCACTCTTATCTCTCGTCCTCAGAGGCACAGAGGTTGCAGAAACTGTGAATGTTGCATGAACAGAGCGGGGAAGAAAAAAAAAATGCCTAAGAGCAGCAGATATCCATCACATATTGTGACYGACTGTGCAGTGACTTTAGATAAACACATTGCAAAACATGTTTTAAACAAGCAAACCCAAAAACAAAACATGAGAATCAATTAAAATATATATCTTGTAAAAAGCTGCTCTAGATAAGCTATAGACTTAGATTATGTGAAAACTGCACAGCTAGTTTCCTTTTTAAAATCAGCATTTCTGTAGTCAGTGTTTAATATAYTTTTAAAAAATAGAGATTATGCTCATTGTGCAGCAATCAGTGTTTGACATCTTTGAAAACAATGGCATGACACTTTGCTCCATTTTTTTTACTTTCAGAGCTCCTATATTTTGACAACCTTTTTGTAACCAACTGATCAGGCACCTCAGTTTTCCCATAATGCATCTTCTCAAAAGCTTTTAACTTGAGATAAGCCCCATAGCCTTTCATTAAGATTTAAACATGTGAGACAACTAAACACATGGCAGTGTTCCTAAATATAATTACTATAAATACACTATAACCACCTCTGTGTGTTGCCCATTAGTAAAACCTGCCTTGAGATCAGACAGGAAACCAGGCTCACCATCATTACTGCTAAAGGTCAAAATATAGTCTAAAAGAAACATGCACACTGCTTAAGATCACGCTAAACATTTATCCTGGACATTTAAATACAAGTTTAATTTTCAAATTTTAGACCAAAATGGCTGTAAATGTCAGCCTATATTGAAAATGTTTAAAACTGCAAAAAAGGAGGCACAATGGGCTGACTAGTTAACACCAGCGTTCTACTGAAAAGGGAGGTTTGACGCTTCATTAGTTAATGCGCCACACCTGTGCTATCAGCCAAAGTGTACCACGTGACCGGTGTTGTGCCGAAAACCGCTGCCCTGCCGTAAAAAAAAAGTGCACGCCGCGTAGCTTGAACATCAAAATTTAGATTAAAAAATAATAGAAGTGTGTTAAGGGTAGTACGAAATATGCCCACTTTCATATTAATGAACAAGCTGCAGAAAAGACTCGCTGTCCAACCAGCGGAGGGGGTACATTTTTCGGCACAACACCCAACTTAGCTTAGACGGTTTAAGCTGAGTGAATTTAGCCATACTGCTATTTAGATAAACGTAATAAAGCTGTTAAAATAATAATAATAACAATTAGCTAAGGACTGAACAGAAATGAAAGTGGAAGCTTTGTGTCCAGCAAGCRGCGTTAAGTTTCTGCTTGAACCACTTCCGAAAGCGATGATTAGCCACACAAGCTAACATGAACACGGCTTTTTAACCATTATTATTGTCCGCGGGGTTAAAACTAGAAAAGGCTCGGTTCTCCCACTAAACAATTAGGTTGTTTAGGGTGGGGGCACCAAAACTAGCAACGTAAAAGCCTTTAAATGTATTAAAGTTGCGTGCCAGCTTCCGGTCGGCTTTGCTTATCTTGCCGCTGACTTTTAATTATTCTCCGCCGCCCGCATTTTCGACACAGTCGCCCCTTTTTATTTTTATTTATTTTCCCTCAGGTAACCTTCTGACTTCACGTCTTTGACAGCTCTTACCTGGAGGTGTTCAGTCGGACACAGCGTGGTATTTAATGATGTATCTGAAGGCATCAAACTTTTGGTCGCCGGGYTTCCAGCAGCGGATAGGGGCGGAGGCGGGAACACGGCCGCCCTAAATAAACTCATCAGACCTTCGGCCAATCGAGAAGCACCAGGAAATGAGGCTGTTTCGTCTGATTAATTAGATACAGGTGCTGCAGGTTTGGTTCAGCATTGAGCAAACTTCTTATAAGAAAGGATAATACTGAGGGGGAGGGGAATGGTGAAAGCTGAAGCTAGTGTGGCAAGCTGTTTTGTCATATAATAGACAGGACCTCAAATGGCTTCAGGTATCCACAAATACAAGCTTTCTTTATGCAATAAACATTATGGAAATCAGGAAAACAAAATCATAGTATAAGAAACTCACATTTCAGAAAACTGCAATCCAGAAAAAAAGTGTAAAAATGTCAGCTTCTAAAAATCCTAAAGTCTAAAACATAATAAGAAACTAAGTAGTAAAATATCATTGAGGACATCCACACTTTAAAAAGCTATTTCCAGTATTAAATTATACATTTGAATGT
>NW_013952671.1:475451-486095 GCF_001266775.1 Austrofundulus limnaeus
GCCCATTTCGCTATTTGAAATGTAAATTATTTTTCAAAAATCAAGTTTTTATACTAAAGAAGACAAAACATTTGAAAATATGGAACCGAAAGCCCTAAAAGCACATTAAGGGGAGATAACATCTAAGGTTGACAACGTTGAAGAAATCAGAAATGTCGTTTCTAAATACTAAGAAAGCTGTTCACATTAGAAATATTGTTTTCATTAAAGGAACAAGTGAATAACATAGTGCATTTTTTTTTGCATCACCACCTAAACCCCCAATTTATCCAAAAGCTATTTAAATTGCATAAACCTCAAAATCTTATTTTTTAATAGTTGTAATTTTCTTTCAGATGGCTTTAATTGCAGTTCTGGATACTCTAAATACAATTTCAACCGAGGCGCCTTCTATTAAGAAAATGCCAATAAAATAATCAGATTCAGAACTGTGGGTTGATTATATGCTACAACGGCCTGCCGTAAACGTCCCTAGTGTCACTTTGGGTGATGAGGGGAAAACCAAACAAATGTATCCCCTCCTCAACAATGCACATTAAAGCATGTCTGCTGACTTTACATCCCTTCAGAACCAATATGGCTTCTGTTAGGGAGTTTTAATATTTAAATATAATTTAGGTTCAAAGAAATAAACCAGCCTCAAAAGCACGCGGTGTTTGGCTTTCCAAGGAGAGTGGATAAGTAAAAAAAAAAAATCCTGCTTAGTGCACAATCCCACCTGCATGGAAATTCAAAAACAAGCATGTGAAAGCAGAACTTGAGCAACTCCAAGTAGCACAACATGCAAGCTGCACTACAACCCACAAATCATTGTAACCATGGAGGCTACAGGTAAACAAAGAAATTAGTAAGTCATACCAATACTCTGATAAAAGGGGGCATGGACTTACGCAGAAGTAGTGTGGTGCATTTAATTTTTAACTACAAATAGGAATTTATTCACAAGCTGTAAAAAAATAGTAATATTTACAAAAAAATAAAAGATGTAAATGTAGTAAAATGGTAAAATATTTTGTTTTGATGTTTACAAAACCCCCATATATCTGCCTAGATGCAGATAATGTCTGAAAATTAGATTCCAAGTACAGTTCAGAGTTGAAAAACGTTGCCTTGAACGCACCACGGTGACTTTCCCATCGCCTCTATCTGCTTGCATGCAATAAGGCTGAGGCTTTATGCATGATCTGTTACCACCAGGAATAAAAAGTAATAAAATAAAATAATCAAACAAATTAAAAATATATATAGCAGGCCATATGTCGATTTAAAAAAGTGAATTTGTAGAAAAGATCTTACCGTTTCTATATATGAAAGTTAGGGACGTCCTGAGGGCAAAACAATCTCTGAATGAGCTCGTAAAAAAGGACGAATTCCGCTGTTTCTTTCTTTCTTTTGTTTTAGATCAAACTGAGAAACATAAAAAAGCCAAACACAAGATATAAAATGAAGAAATTAATTTATTAAATCAAAACACACACAAATGGAGTTCCTTTCACCAAATGCATGAAACCAAAAAAATAAAAAGAGGAAACACACACACAAAAAACAATAACAACAGAAGGAAGAAAAATAATCAAATAAATAATAATAATAAAAATAAAAAAAGGCCGGCTTCTTCCTGTCTGGCTCTTTACAGGTGCGCCACACAAATACGCGACATCACTGAGTGGAAACCAAAGCGAGGAAGAGGAGGAGGCGGTTGTCTTTAGAAGAAACATAGTCCTGCCTGTGGAATATATATGGMCGCGTCACGGCGCGTCCGTGTCTCCGTCCGCGCTCTCCGCGTTTCATCCATTCAGCCTACACGCGGACGCGGAAGGATACGACCGAGGCGGCTTCATGCGCACRCAAGCTCTGAAACGCTATTGGCTCTTGAGAGCTGCTCGTACCCGTCTCGCTCCGCTCTCCTGGATCACAGACATTCGTCCTCGCACCAGTCACTCAAAGCGACCGAGCATTTATTTTTTTATTTTTTTATTTTTATTTTTTACCTAAATATGGCATTTGAAGTCAAACGTCGCTCCTGCCGGACCACGGATTTATATGTTTTAAAGCCGATTTGAGAGACACATTTCAATAGTAAACGAGTTCCTGCTTAGGTCATTTTAGCGACCTGTGTTGCGTTCAAGTGCTCTTTTTCGCTCGTTTTTTCATAACCGAGCGTTTTATTTGAACTCCTGACGAAAAATAAAAATAAAAAAACAGGTCATTCTCACGTTCCCCTCTTTCTCTTTGTTCACCCTTTCCCCCGTTTGCAGTACTCCAGCTCTTTGTCGTTATTTAACAGAAAATGGATGGATGGATGGATAAAACAAGACTGAACCAGCGTGTGATTGTGCTGCTTTTCAGCACCACAGACAGCTCCGGATATTCTCCCACTGACTGTAAACTCCAGTCAATAATCAGAGTCCTCCACTGTCCAGAAACAAAAGGTGGGCGTTCATTTGGGATTTCCCACACCGATTTCAGCTAGACTTACTGGAAASAAGCAAGATGAGCCGAACACAAGTTATTCCATCTACACAAGTGTTTATCTTGTGTTGGAAAAATGATTGTTAAAGCTGCTTTGGTCAAATCTTAAAAAAGTATCTAGTGCTCATATTAGTATGTCTGCCACCTACGACCACACCAAATCATATCTCACTATATGCAAAATTGACCACTTTAGGGCCATTTGTGTGTTTTATAAATTCAGTTAGTTGTGGCAGCCATCTTCAATGGAGTCGACCCTAAAAGTTGATCAGCTGTAGGCGAACATCCAACGATTACTTCCTGAGGGTCTCACTAAAATCCACCCAGTCGTTCATGAGATTTTTTGCTAACAGACAGACAGGGTCAGCTCCAATAGTTAGCGGTGATGTGTTTAAATCAAAATCAAGTGCTCTCCAAGAGTGCTCATAGTGGAAGCAGAGGCTAACTCATAGCTACTACCTCACCAAGTTTTAGCTTATAATCTATAAAATCAACTGAGTTCTAGTCATTTTTGCAGTTTTTGATTTCAGTCGGCTGGGGTGGCCATTTTACATTGAATTGACTGTAAAAGTTAGTCATTTGTAAAAGTATATTCAGTGATTATTATCTGAGAGTTTCATTCATGTCCTCTCAGTGGTTCATGAGATATTTTGCTAACAGACAGGAAATGCACCATTTTTAACAATCAGTTAGCGCTCAGAATATGTTAGGGACCACTGTCAGCTTACACCACATAAATGTTAGTGTTTGATTTTTTAATTTGCTGTTTGATTATGACATCTATGATAAGCCAAGTTAAATGGGAAAGAATGGTCGAAACATTTTTTACATAAAAACAGAAGCCAGAAACGGTTAAAAGTTGTTTAAATGTTCTAATTTATATTTATGTTGTCAAGATGCTGGAGTTTAATTGGCTTAGCCGTCTTTACATAAACAAGCAATTTGTGTGCTGGAAATTACACAAAGTTTCCAATTTTTTCCAAAAAACGTTAAACCGAAACATTTTTTCAATGCTAAATATCCAAATAAACAAAGATAAAACCACACAAGAACATCCGTGCAAATTATGTCACCATTTTTAATTAAAATTAATAAAACGCTTAAACAATAAATTGTTTTGACCAAGAGTTTTTTTTTTTTCACAAAACATGTCCAATTTAACTGCAGCTCCTAAAATGGACTCTTGGTTTTATTTTTGCGTGCTGAATCAGAAGTCCGTTCACATGTGGGAAAACTAATAAATGTAAATTAGAAAGCGTTTGTGTGGACCTGTGCAGAGAGGAGGGGAAAGTGACGACGCGGAACCCTAAAGTATTGAAAAGTAAATTTTGCCTGAGGTGAAGATCTCTTGGATGAGTTTCTCATGGCTGGAGAAGAGGAGGAACATGGCTGGTGGTGGTTCAGCCGCGCTGCTTATGGGGCTCATCTGGAAAAAAGAAAAAAGAGAAAGAAAGAAAGAAATGATCTGATTATTTAATATTCAACATGTACAACGCGATGAACAATGAATATCTTACCTGTTGTGGACAGCTCTTCACTCCAAACAGGTCATTCACAGAGCTACCTGCAACGGGTAAGATATTTATTATTACACACACAGCTTAATGTAAAACTGTTATGGTTAAACTGTGTCTGTGTACTTTGTCTGTTTGCAAAATATCTCATGAACCAATGGAAGGATTAAAAAATACTATTTGCTTTTCCTGCAAAATGCAAAGTAGAGGCTCAATGCTGAAAAAATATTTGCTGAATAGTTAAAAAAGCTGAAACCAGCGTAAAGTAGCCGAAATTAGTACAGAGAAATAAATTCAGCATGTTTGCTGAATTAAGCAAAAGAAGCTAAAATGATCACAAAAGTGGGAATTTAGCTGAAAAAAGCCCAATGTAGCTAAAAAACACAGAAAACAGCTGAAACAAACAAAAAAAAAAAAAAAAAAAAAAAAACAAAGGAAGCATAAAAATGTAAATACCAGAAAAAACCATGAAAAGTAGAAATGAGCAGAGTTGCAGAAAAGATCAGAACGATGGTTACAAAAGCAGGAAAAGAAAGTTAAAATCAACAAAATAGAAGCAGAAGGAAGCTGAAAGACTTTGAAAAAAGCAGAACCAGAACAAAAAGGTGAAAACTTCAGTAAATAAGGGTTTTAAAGATGTTGAAAAGGGCTCCAATCATTTTGAATGAGAAAAATATGGCCAAAAAAACTAAATACCTCAAAAAGTATACACTGCTGAAGTACCAAAAGTCATTGCTGGGATGTCAAGAAGGAGCTGAACATTTTTCTTAATAAATTGTACAAACAGCACAAAAAGTGAAGCATTATGTGTGCCGAAAAACAAACAGAATGAAAACTAATCTTGACAGTGTGAATGTTTTAGGATTCACACTATTATGATCTTATGGAGTCAAACCTCTTCAAGATGTCTGCCACAGATTAGCAACGACTGTCAGTTTTACAAATACTGAGCCAGAATTTAACTCTCATTAACTTTAACAGTCAACCCTGTTTGTCTGTTAGCAAAATATCTCATCAACCAATCAATGGATTTTGTTGAAATGTTCAGAAAGTAATCGCCCGACGAAGATTTGCGACTCTTTATTGTTTGGAGWCAACACAATTCAAGATGGCTGCCACAGAGAACTGAATTTAGCAAACACAAAAATGGCTACAAATTGGTCAATTTGATAGATATTGAGCTCATGTTTGGTAAGGTAGTAGCTGAGAGTTACTGTGAAAACATATTCTAAGGGCTAATATGTTAATACAATAATGCTTGAGATGGTGCATTTACAAGGTCTGACTAAAATGGCTTTCTTTGTTCTTCATAAAAGATGATCCATCCTTTCATTTTTACCACCTTTTCCTTTCAGGGGGCTGGTACCTATCTCCAGAAGCCATTGTGTGAGACRTGGGGCACAGCCTGGACAGGTCTGTAATCAAAGTGGACAATGAGAACATAGAAGCCAATTAAGCCATAAGGGGGGTTTTATTGGCCACTGCAGCTCGGTTCAGTTCCCTCCCTTCAACATTAAAACATCCAGAGACAGCATCACAGTGGAAGCAGTCAATCATTCTCGTTCGGGATCGAACAAATAGCCTGTGAGCACTCGCTCAGCAGCGAGGTATGAAACACCACCGAGCCGCTCAGGAGAATTCCCCACTCCGCAGCCAAGGAAACAATCATTAGGAGAAAAGGGGGGAAAAAACTCTCACCAGCAGCTCCTGCAGCTTTGGTCCAGCACCGTCTTGCTGTCAGGCCCTCGCAGCACGCTCCTGGCCAACCTTCACCACACGCCCAGGGAGCCGTAAGAAATCAGCCGTCTTCCCCCCCCATCCGAGGAGAGCAGCCATATTACAGAGCACCCTCTGGGTTGAAAGATTAATTAGAGCTGACAAATCACATACTATTGGAAGCAGGCCTGATATATCACACAAAGATGGCTCACGTGGAACGAAGGAAAGTGATTCAGTGAGTCCAAGAGGCCCAAAATACTCCTCTCAGTCCTGTTGAGTTATGGTTAGCACGTTGTCTCCCCCTCCTCCTCCTCCACCACCTGTGAAGAAAGTATTCAACCAGGAGTTCTTGACTCACAGTTAAAGTGTGTTCTTCTTTTTTGCATTCTCTCAAGCAGCAGCTGTTCTCTGCTAGGCTTGATGCCACTTTAGCTGCAGCTTGGAACTCCTTTTCTGCTCTCATTTGTTTGGGAAGAAAAAAAACACTTCCTGGTTGCATGTGCCATGGGCGTGGCCTTAAAGGGACACTCGCAGTGTAACTTGTCATGATTATTTATTGAAGGCAATTGTGTGGAACCCGTCTGGTAACACTGACTTATAAATAAATAAATAAATAAATAAACAAATAAATAAATAAATAAATAAATAAATAAATAAATAAATAAAAGACAATTATTGCAGTCGTTTCCATGGCTGTTGATAATTAACATGGACAAGTTTGAATTCATTTTTATTTTAGTAWAGGAATAAATGACATACTTCTATCACTTCTGTTCGTCTTTTTTTTTTCTTTTTAAAAACATGGGCTGGTATCCAAAAACAGAAAAATGGTTTGTTTTTAGTTCCCAAACTAGAAGTTGAACTCTGTCATCTGACCATTTAACCTCTTWAGCCCCAAGGGGTTTTCTTGAAGATTTTTTTCTCAAAATGCCATGCTGAAATGTAACTGAGTGTATCTCWGCATTTACAAACTCTACTTATAAATCTTGGTATCAAAATAAAGCTAACACTTGGGAGATTTCATTAGAAATGTAAGTATTAATACAGGTGCTGTGGTTTTAGAAATATTGGGGATGAAACTTTTATTTTTTTTTACTTTCGCCTGAAATCTTTTTTTTCATTAGACAGTATAAAACCTATTTAAAACCATAAAGAAGTAGGCTACAAACTACTGGAAACTATAAATTCACATGTGGACATTACCTGTGCAAAGATTCGTGCTCTAAAATGAACTGGAGCAAAGTTACAGAGGTTTTAKTAAAGAAATAATTTTGCATTTTGTCATTCTGCACAGGACAGACCATGATGGAACCATTAATAAATGTTAAGAAATGTTAAGTTTACACATCCAAAAGTTATTTATTTTTTATCTACCTTAAAGGACTTGTTACTGAATGTTTGTTCTTTTGAAAAAATATCAAATCAAGTAAAAAAATAAAAACTTTCAACAAACTTTACAACATATTTAGGTAACTGCTTTGACTTGCTTTAATAAAATATTGCCAAATATTTTTCCTTCACAGATTTGCAATGATGCCATTTTGTACAGTTTGTTTACTTTCTGATTCAGCTGCTTGACGTTTAAACTGTGTTTAGTGAATGTAAAAATAGTTTCCATGCATTTTTAGCCAAGAGTCTTAGGTTTCCTTTGATACCAAACATGTCCAGGTTCAACTGACAGATCTTAAGTTAAAAGAAGTTAAAAGAAATAGAAAACAGAAAAAATTGTGTTGACCTCGGTGGGGCTCAAAAAAGGCGGAGCTAGATAAATAGTTTTTAAAAAGGAAATTAGCTAAACTAGATATATTATTTAAAAATGCGGTCTGCCATTAGTTAAAGAAATGCACATCTTTTCATCATTGTCACTTTACAAGAAACAACCGTTTGAGAAAAATAAAAAGAAGTACCATTTTCCTGTTTTTGGATTTTAAAATGAAACTAGAGTAACCATCTGTTTTTCAATTTTCAATATCTATGTTTTTAATGAAAATACAAATGACCAAAACGAGCACGGGCCAACATGGAGTAATTCTTAACATTATTATCTTGCAGCTAATAGACARGTGATGATTGGATTTGTCCTGGTCCATAAAGCTTTATTTTGTTTGAAGTTCAACACTCAAAAACCAMATCGGCTCCTCCGTCACATTCAGTAAAAATTCCTTTACTCGACATTTACCTAGAGTACAAGTGTCAAACTCAAGGCCCCCAAGTTAAATGTGGCCCACAAGAGCTTCAAAGACATGTTGACTTAAAGTGCGTGTGACATGCTTATCCTTCAAATTCAAACT
The DNA here is from genome assembly GCF_001266775.1 of Austrofundulus limnaeus. Taxonomy (NCBI): domain Eukaryota; kingdom Metazoa; phylum Chordata; class Actinopteri; order Cyprinodontiformes; family Rivulidae; genus Austrofundulus; species Austrofundulus limnaeus. Next base: position 483,448 of record NW_013952671.1, read on the forward strand.
GTCAAAGAAAGCATCTTCATACTTAAGAAAATTTGCATAGTACACATGATTTTACCCACTTTGTCTCATAACTGGCCTATTTTCTTTTAAATTTGGCTCAGCCAAAGTGAAGCAGGAAGTGACATCAAAGGGGACTCAATAAATAAACTCTCTGGTCTCTGTTTATTAAAACAAATTATTTAAACTTGAACTAATCTTTGTCTCTCTTTGCTAGCGACTAAAAATAATCTAAAGAAACATCAGATTCTTCTCTAAAGTCTGTGTTGTTAGCTTTTGTAGCAATGCTCTGTTTACACTCTGACATTCCACTTTGACATCACTTCCTGTTTCTTTACATGCAAATATCTCAACAAACGTTCATCTGAGCATCGTGAAATTTGTTTTGCAACATGTTATCAATGTTATCGTTTCAGAAATGCATTCATGTTTATTACAAAAATTTGATGTCACAGACACTTTAAAATAAGCATATGCTGGTTTAAATTTAAAGCCAGAATTAACCATAAACTACATCTCCCATAATGCATGTTGATTATTCTACCAGCACAATGATGGCACCCCACCACTAGGTGACGGTGCGCAGTGTTCAAACATTAGCCAGCAACTGGCTGTGCCATGGAAAATTTCCATTTCATTGCATTTACATGGGCTACTTTTGCTTTGTTGTACTGGGAAGTGGAAATTTCCCATTTACAAGTTGTAAATTTAAACTGGATTGCCCCTCCAGTGGGAATTCCCAGTCAGATGGCAGAACTGTTCAGAATTCAAGAGGGCAGCTACTCAACAGTGAGTGAAACTCTCTTAACTTTACAAAAACTGTGTATTTATGTTCATACAATCTTTCACAAAGAGACACGGCTGCTTAAAATCAAATCGTCACCACAAGTTATTATCTCAACTACACAATGTTTTTACATTTTTATCCAATTTCACCAGACAGGCTCCGTTAAATGGCAAAATAATAATAATAATAATAATAAAGTACTTTAGTCGTTTTAATCTTGTTTAAGTATTCATTGGGCTGCTCAATTTGTTTTACTTGAGGTGGATTTGTTGCTCGTCTAACCACTTCAAAATCTAAAACCAGCAGAGTAAATGTTTGATAATAAATGCAAACTCAAAACGTCTGAATAAAAACTGCTTTTTAAAAAATCTTAAACTCATTTCTGTAGCTAGAAAAACATCACCTCCACCAAAGCAGCGCTGCTCGGGCATGACTCATGAACCGTTCCTACTTCAGCTCTCTCATCATTTTGGTCCCTTCATCTAATCTCCTCTTATTGATAATCAGTGCGACCGATCCTGCCCGGTCCCATTTCCTGCTTTTAAATGTCACCGGTGAGTTCTCTTGACCTCCGCACCCGTCCTGCACACGGAGCCGGGCCCTTTTTAATTATTTAATTATTTATTTATTTTTTATCACACACCAACATGCTGCCTGTTCTGCCTGTGCGGTTCCGGCCAACAGACTGAGCTGTCAATAACGGTNCGGTTCCTTTGAGACATTATTGGACTCTGCGCTGGTGCCTTTTGTGTGACGATGGTCCCAGCGTTGCATGGAGGTGATTATTATTGCTCCCTGCTGTCGGTGGGTTAAAAAAGATGTTCCAAGATGAGCTCCTAGAAAATGCTGCTGAAGAATGATAATAAGCGAAGCAGCTCTAAAAAAACATTTTTGTGCATTTTCACAGAGAACTGTGGCGCTACAATTACATAAGACTAGAGTGAAGGTTCTGTTTTTAAAATCTTTTTATTGGGGACTCAAATGTCCTTCTGCTGACTTTAAATACAAGTCTTTTTTTTACAGTACCATACAATCATTTCAGGCAGGTGTTAAGGGCTAAAAATGGCGTTAGGGGCTAAAAATGACTCAGAAATGTGCTGAAGATTGAGTGAAACAGGACTGAACATATCTACAAAGTAAAGTTACATTGGCAACATTTTTTGAGGGAAAATCTTACCAAACAGAGAGCAGCTTAAAGTGTCTGGGACCAACATTTGCTTAAAAGACAAAAAGTCAAAGAAAGCATCTTCATAYTTAAGAAAATTGGCAAAGTACACGTGATTTTACCCATTTTGTCTCATAACTGGCCTATTTTCTTTTAAAGGGATCCATGATTAGTTGTAACATTAGACTTTATTTGATAAACATTTATTTTAACTGTAAAATAAAGACTGTAAAAATACTGTAGGCTGTTTAGGTTTTATCATTTTTAAACTAAAAGTTTAAAAAATCTATTACACTGAAGGGGCCATTTTATTTACACTCAAAGCATTCTGGGTAAATGATGACGTGGATAGGTCCTCAGTGTGAGTGAGCTATATCCACCCTGAAGGTTAATCTTGGACAATATCTGACGATCGGCTCTTTTAAATGAAACCAGAGAGCGTTGACAGAGAGGAGAAGGTAGAAATGACTCAGCCTGTAACTGAAAATATGGATGGAGGACAACAGAGCTGCTTCATGGAAGAAGAACCTCAGCTTAGCCTGTTAGCTTTAGCATTAGCCCCAATGCTATCACCATATATACAGTATGTATTAGCTCAGCGCTACACGTTCTCCTCTCATCACCGAGGGCCTCCATCAACATGAAGAGAGGGGAACACAAAAATGACTCAGTCTGCAACTGAAAATATGGATGGAGGAC
>NW_013952671.1:486105-497262 GCF_001266775.1 Austrofundulus limnaeus
GCTAGCGAGCTATATCCACATTGAAGGGGCAATATCTGACGATCGGCTCTTTTAAATGAAACCAGAGAGCGTTGACAGAGAGGAGAAGGTAGAAATGACTCAGCCTGTAACTGAAAATATGGATGGAGGACAACAGAGCTGCTTCATGGAAGAAGAACCTCAGCTTAGCCTGTTAGCTTTAGCATTAGCCCCAATGCTATAACCATATATATGTATTAGCTCAGCGCTACACATTCTCCTCTCATCACTGAGGTCCTCCATCAACATGACAGAGAGGGGAACACAAAAATGACTCAGTCTGCAACTGAAAATATGGGTGAAGCACCTCAGTTTAGCTTGTTTGTCGTGCTAGCGCCAAGCTAATACATACAAGGCAATACAGCGTCAGCGCTAGTGCAAAGGTTTACAGCTGAGGTTCTTCTTCCATGAAGCTGCTCTGTTGTCCTCAATCCATATTTTCAGTTACAGGCTGAGTCATTTCTACCTTCTCCTCTCTGTCAACGCTCTCTGGTTTCATTTAAAAGAGACAATAGTCAGATATTGTCCAAGATTAACCTTCAGGGTGGATATAGCTCGCTCACACTGAGGACCTATCCACATCATCATTTACCCAGAATACTTTGCGTGTAAATAGAATGTCTCCGTCCGTGTTAAAATATATTTTTAAATATTTACAAAACTAAACAGCCTACAGTATTTTTACAGTCTTTATTTTACAGTTAAAATATGTGTTTATCAAATAAAGTCTAATGTTACAACTAATCGGGGATCCCTTTAAATTTGGCTCAGCCAAAGTGAAACAAGAAGTGACATCAAAGGGGAACTCATTAATAAAATAGACTCGCTGGTCTCTGTTTATTAAAACAAAATTATTTAAACTTTAACTCTTCTTTGTCTCTCTTTGATAGCGACTAAAAATAGTCTAAAGAAACGTCAGATTTTTCTCTACAGTCTGTGTTGTTAGCTTTTGTAACAACGCTGTTTACACTCTGACTTTCTCCTTTGACATCACTTCCTGTTTCTTTACATGCAAATATCTCAACAAACTTTCATCTGAGCAATATGAAATTTGTTTTGTAATATGTTATCAGTGCTATCTTTCCAAAAATGCATTCATGTTTATTACAAGAATTTGATGTCACAGACACTTTAAAGGGGACATATGCAAAATCCACTTTTTTTTTTAGCCCTTAAACACATTTTATTTTGCACATGGAGTCTTTAGGAATGCTGAAATTTAGTCTCCCCTGGTGCTGCATAGATATCTTTATATTCTGTTTGGGTCATATTTTTTAATCTGTTCAATTGTTTTTTTAAATCCCCACCTAAACTATTACCTCACACCATTTGTTGCAGAACTGCTAAACAAGCTCATAGACTTCTGGCTAACCAATGTTTCAAATCAGAGATTAGATAGAAAAGTTGAGCCAGGAAAAGGCTTCATGCAAGATGTGTGGCAACAAGGTCAGGTTAACTTAAACAAAACATAAAACCTGTGGAGCAGAAATGTGAAAATTTTCTAATAACATTTAGATAAAAAAATAAGAATAAAACTGTCTTTGTGGGTCGGAGGTCATGTTCATGTTTCTCCAGCTTTGAGGCTGACGCTCGTGCATGATGTCACCGGCTGCAGGCCAGTCAATATCAGTCCTGCTGGGAAGCATCAGTGCCTTGTAATGGGAGACAGGGTGAAGTCATCGGCAGGGACACTGAGATCATGGAGACAAAAACAGCATCATGATACAACACATCATGACATGATGAGGCATCTGAGCCTTAATAAACAAGATTAGTCTTCTTTATTTATATACAGTACTGCMGTGGTTTTTAATCATCTATTGTTTCTTTTTGTGTCATTGTCAAGTACCTAAACTTTCTGTTAATGTTTTGAAATACGTAGTGGGGAAAAAACAATTTTTTTCTTATTTATCAGTTGGAGAGGATTCATCCTGAACAAAGYCTCTGTGGAGGAAGAAAGAACCCAAGGTGCTCCATTTAAGCTCTAGTTCATTGTGAAAAGCACAGTTTTGATACAACATATTTCAACAGTTGCGAAATAAAATAAAATAAAAAAACTCCTCATCATCCCCAGTTTAGGTCATTGTCTGGGTTCATCCTAAGTCAGAGTTAATCTGTCACTCAGTCACAAAAACATGTTGCACAAAGTTATTTATTTTAGGTGTTTGTAAGGGTCAGATCTGGTGAGCTTCTTTCTGGTTCTGGTTTTCCAGTCAGCAATAGTTCCTGTTCCAAAGTCCATTCTTATTGGGGTACATGTCACAAGCAGAACCTGAATGCTAAAAAGGACACATGTAGCAGTTTTAGGTCAATGGAGAGCCAACTACATAAAACACATTTTCATTATTAAGCTCATTTTCTGGGTGTAAATTTCCACAAACATTTTCGTGTTATTTAGCTCACTGTTCTTAAGTTTTGTTAAGTTTTTCCAAATGTAATTACATACAAATGTTAAATCCTAAATCTAAATGTAAAAATTAAATCTTTAAATGTTGCAGCGAAATGATAATGCTGATGTTTAAGCATTTTTGGAATGGAACACAGCCTTTGCCAATGGTGCACGGCTTGTCGTGACATCGACCTGTGACAAAAGCTAATGCTAATGCTGCGAACACTGCTAAAGATGGAGTTTAAATTTAATATGTGTACATTGAAAACAATTTGGATGGTCCCCATAGTTCGGCATTTTGAAGTGCAGCTCGGACTCTGGCTGCAATGGCAAGTTCGATGGCTGCAGGGAAGCGTTAGCAGCATTAACGGTGTTAGCAGTGTTAAAAGCATTCGCAGCATTAACGGCTTTAGCAGTGTTAGCTGCAAGCAGTGTTATCAGTGTTAGCTGCATTAGTGTTTTTGCTGTTGTGGTGCACCAACTGCAAAGACTATGTTCCATTCAGATTAAACTTTCAACATTTAAGATTTAACTTTTACATTTAGATTTACAGATTTAAATTTAGTATTTARCATTTAGAGAACATTTAGCATTTAGTAAAATAATCACAAAATGTAAGAACAGTGAGCTAAATAATAAAATGTTAGTGGAAAAAATTTCACCGAGATTTTATACTCAGAAAGTGTGCTAAATAATGAAAATGTTCATGACATTTTTTAACATTTCATTTTACACTTGGTGCTCCATGTAGAGCAAATATCATATAAATTGAGATTACAGTCATTATCATATTACTCTAAAAAGTTTCTTCAAAGTTTTTTTCACTCATTTTTTACTTAATCTACATATTATGCTAATTATACTTTTAGTATTTGCAAAACAATTAAGTCCTGACAGACTTGAGAGTTGACAGGATTTTTAGCTCTTTCAAAATCCTCTTGGTGCACAAAAATAAATAAATAAATAAATAAATAAATAAATAAATAAAAAACATTTTACGTCTCCCTAACTATATTGACCTTTGTGTATGAATGATAAAAACATAAAACATCTTGTTTGCTCAAGACAGGCTGCTAACTGGTCTTTTGGACTTTATTAGATGTACCGGTAATTCTGTTACTAGTTTGCAAACTTTTTTTTCCCAGTTTAACTATTTACAAGTAGAACAGCCCATTTAAAATAGGTTATATGTGGGTTCATTCATTGGTTAAATAGCTTCAAAACATTCTTCTGAAGAAAATCAAGTACTGCTGAAAGTTTAGACGATGGTTTAAAACATTGGCACAAAATCTATGACAGAATGCATCATGGGATTCACAACATTGTAGACTTGGGTGGAATATTCATAGCTTTATATAAAACATTTTGACTAAAATGTACCTTTTAGACAAGCCAAATCAGCACACAGGCACAAGTCTTTTTGTACCAAGTAAGAGATATGAAGCATTTTTTTTAAATTGAAAAGCTGCTTTAGTGTAATTTAAAACAAAAAAGGCCTTAAAGCAACCAAAAACCAAATAAAACCTGAAAACAAATTCGTTCATCTTGGTCCTCGGGGGACAGACCGCTCGCGGTGGAGCCGAGTGAGGTTTTCGGATCGCCGAGAAAATAGGCCATGAAATCCCAATTAGATGTGTCAAGATCCTGAGAAATTTCAATGCTGCCTTCCTTTTTTTTTTTTTTTACACAGAATTGCCGGTCAACCTGGTGCCTTATTCTCCAGCTGAAATAGCCCGGCATCAACAGTCTGATTGGACAGCAGACCAGGACCCCCACATCTCCTTGGGGTGGGACGAAGAGCGAGGTGAGCAGGTGCAGCTGAGACAAGGATCGATTTCGTTGTCTGCAGATTAAAGAAGAAATCAAGAGGTTTTTATGTGGCGCCGCTTCCCTGACAAGCCTTCAGTGGGTCCAGGAGCTCAGAGAGGGAATTTCCCAGAAAACAAACAAAGGACATCATTAAACAGCTTTCAGTCCTAAGTGGAATTTGATCTTTGCCTCCCTTTTAAAACCCAGAAGAAGCGCTGGTTTCTGATCTTGTGCAATTGAAAACCAATTGTCCCTTCAGTCTCCTCAGTCTTAAGACAAGGAATGAGCTAACTGTTGAGAGAAAACGCTCCGAATTAAAGTTACTTCTTGGTCCCTGGATCTACAACTTTTGTGTACATTTCTCCACAGAACAGAAAAGTTATGGTTCTGTGGAAGGGTTATGAACAATTAACATCTTACATGTTGTAGATAACTCTTTGACTGACTTCAGTGTGGAAAAAGACAAGTTTCTGACTGGATCAAAAAGTAAAGATGTCCCAAAATTAAAAATCTAGTATTCCTTGAAAGAATGAATATTACCCACCGCCTTTCATTCCAGTTTTAGATGCAGATCTTGTGTTAAAAAATAACCGTTATAGCCGTTTTAGTCAAACTCGGACTAGCCATTAGTTCCTCAGTCTAGTCAGAAATGAACTCTGATTCTCCAAAGCTATCCACAACAAGTAAGATTCTCATCACCTGAAAGCAGCTCATGTCAAAAGACAAGAACTCTCATTTTAAGAGCAGAGATATTTTAATTCACGTTAAATGGCGCGGGCATGCATGGCTTCATTAACACCATCTTTGCACACTTAAAACTGTAAACATGGGTCAGAGTAACAGGTGGGAAGTTAATCACAAGGTGTTTTATTACAGGTTCCTTTAATCTCGTTAAACAATTCGTTCTCAATACTCTAATGAATAGGACAATTCATTAAAAAGACATTTTGTTTGCAGCTACCACCATGGCTGACAAAACACAGGTCAATTTACAGTCTTTGTTTTGAAACTCGTGTTTACTGGCGACGCACCGCACAGCCAGCCCCCGTATTATTTTTACCCTCCAATCAATTACAATAAGAAGAAAATCAATCCAGGAAAATGAGGGACACATAGCAGCACAGAGGGTGATTTGCTTTGACTTTATTAAGGCTTAAAAGCATGGAAAAACCCATTGTGGAGGAGGCACAGGCATGATTAGCTGCGGTTGTCGTCAGGCGAAATCTATTTTCGCCTTCGGCTCCTTTTGTTGTGATGTTTTGACAGTTTCCATGTAAAAGCCCCGAACTGCAGCTTCGAAATGTCAGCTTTTCACAAACAGACCCAAAATGTGTTTCTATTACAAAGTAAAAGCTACAAATGAATCCAAAATGCTTTGGAGTGAAACAGGCTTTGAGAGGTGACAGTTTTCTTCCCCCCATATTTTCAGAAAAAGCGTACTTGGGTGCAATTTTGAGACACTTTACTCGAAAATCTAGATTGAATTGTTCTTTTTTTACTAACTGCAATACTTGAGATAGATAAAATGTTGGGATGAGGACAAATATCTTTACACAAATAGACGAGAATATGTGTTGCTATTAATGCAACTTGCAATACTAATTTACTAATGTAAATACTAATACTCATTCTAATGTCCTGTACTGTTGGTCAAGAGTGTAAAATGGCCACAGTTTGTGGGCTGAACATGCCTGTGTTTACTTATAACAATAAATATTTTTAGGTGCCCCCTTCCATCTACAGTTGCCCAATAAAATTTGAACTTTTTCCCAGATATGGGCCAGGTCTGGCAACTATGGCATTGTTTATAGATGGCATGCCACCACTGGCTTAGTTGTGGTTTGGTTTATGTGGCCCAAATCTGTCAATGCCACATCTAGCTTGGTTGTGGTTTGGTTTATGTGGCCCAATTCTGGTAATGCCACTACTGGCAAAATTGTGGTTTGGTTTATTTGGCCCAAAAATATCAGTGCCACAAACTGGCCCAGTTGTGGTTTGGTTTATGTGCCCCAATTCTCTAAATGCCCCTACTGGCCCAGTTTTTGTCAATGCCACATCTGGCCCAGTTGTGGTTTGGTTTATGTGGCCCAATTCTGGTAATGCCACAGCTGGCCCAGTTGTGGTTTGGTTTATGTGGCCCAATTCTGGTAAAGCCACAGCTGGCCCAGTTATGGTTTGGTTAATGTGGCCCAAATGTGTCAGTGCCACATCTGGCCCAGTTGTGGTTTGGTTTATATGGCCCAAATGTGTCAATGCCACATCTGGCCTGGTTGTGGTTTGGTTTATGTGGCCCAATTCTGGTAATGCCACTACTGGCACAATTGTGGTTTGGTTTATTTGGCCCAAATATATCAGTGCCACAGCTGGCCCAGTTGTGGTTTGTTTATGTGGCCAAATCTGTCCATGCCACATCTGGCCCAGTCGTGGTTTGGTTTATGTGGCCCAATTCTGGTAAAGCCCCAGCTGGCCCAGTTATGATTTGGTTTATGTGGCCCAAATGTGTCAATGCCACATCTGGTCTGGTTGTGGTTTGGTTTATGTGGCCCAATTCTGGTAATGCCACAGCTGGCCCCATTGTGGTTTGGTTTGCATGGTGCTGGGGCCATGCATAGACTACCTCTGGTAAACAACATCTGGGTCACCAAAGGACCGTCATTTTTTGTGGTATCTGGATTGAGTGTTGCATTGTGTGGGCCAAAACTGGGCCAGACTAATCTTGCTATGTGGGTATATCGTTACTTGTTTTGGATCTTTTTTGAAGTGTGCTCCTGACCTCTTGATTAGATCATGCTGGTAACAGAGACCTTGATCCTGATGTGTTTTTGTCTGGTAAAATGAAGGTACTAATAAGTCGGTCTACAAACCACAAAGCAAAACTTGTCTGGCCCAGTTCTGGTGTACACAAGGCGCTAACAGTTGGCCCAGATACCACAAAATACGATAGCCCTTTGGTGGCCCAGATTGGTTTGTCAGAGGTGGTCCATACATGGTTCATAAACCAGATCTCAGCTGGGTCAGTTATGGCATGCCATTTTAAAAACTGCCATCGTTGCCAGACCTGGCCCACATGTAATTCTAATTATGCTTTTGAATTTTACATTTGGATATTTGAAAAATAATAATCATACATTTTTAAGTCAAAATTAGTAGGAATAATGTAAAGGTACTATAAAATTTGATTGCACTGAGTAATATTATTACCTTTTTTCTTAGTTTTATAATTTTTTAATGATTAAAACAAGCTTCCTGTTATTTCTCAAGGTCTTGTTGAACTTCTGCCACAACAGTCACACATAATTACAATTTATAATGCATTAGACAAATCTAGAGTCAGGACTTTACAGCACTCCGCATGAAGAGACATTTGTTTTCCCTTAAATTAAAGAGATGAAGCAAAGAATGAGAAATAATAATGTCATAAACTCAGGTCAAACAAACAGCTGATGGGATGTTTAATTATTCATCGGTGGCAGTTTGCGGAGATAATGACTTCTCCGACCTAATGAATTTAACTAAAGGGGAAACGTGATAAATCCTGTTTTGATTCACCATCTCGGCTACAATTCTGCCGTGGAGTGTTACCGTAGTGCATCACCACATTTAATTACTTCCACCCCAAAGAAATATTTGTACAAAGTAGATAGCCAAGTTTTACCGGGAAGATAAATTGATCTGGTATCTTATCAATTATTTGTCTGTTTATCTGAGTGGAAACACGTTCGCAGAGGACAAAGAGGACCTGCTCGCTTATTTTAGCMAAAGGTTATTCTAAGACCTTGACAAAAAGTTTTTTGTGTGTGGTTAAATACTTTTACTTCTGACCAACTAGAGGCAAACTTTAAAGAATCTCACAAATGTATCTTGTACTCTTTAAAAATCCAAAATCTGTTTAAACTAGTTTCAGAATCGTAACGGAACATCCACGCAGGAGGATCTTTTCAAGAGCTGTAGACAAACATCGGATGTGCCTGTGTGTGATTACATGGAGCTCCATTAATGTAGACCCAGGAGACAGTTCAGTCAGACAGACAACCCATCCCTCAACATAAGTCTGCGTGACCGGCAACAAGTGGTTCATCTTAACTCCRCTGATTGACTTCAATACGTTTGGAGTGGTGGGGCCTCAAAGACATCCACTTCAAATGCTCAGGTAAACTGGAAACTGTAAGGAAAGAAGCAGAATGTTCAATAGTCAATCACTGACGGCTGGACCTTAAAACGTGCAAGAAAAGTCAAGATTTCTGCTCAAATTTTAATGTTGCCAACTGCCATCTTGAGCCCAAAGCCAAGACATTGAAATACAAGCTCTTCCCCCCCATATTACTGGGATGTAAGATGCAAATTAAATCAATGTGTTTTCTAGTAACTAAACCACTTTGACGGGTTGCTTCCGCTTAGGGGAAGTGGGCGGTTTCATGTGAAAACAGCTAATACTTTTGTTGTGAAACTTCTGGGACAAAATGGTAATCTTTCTCACAGAGGTCTTGTCAGTGAATTCTCGAGCTGTGGAGGAAGACGACGAGGACCTTGACAAAAATGAGGAAGATGAGCAAATTAGCGAAGAGTTGGCGGAAAAGAGGTAAAACATGGTTAGCAATGAATGCTAATAGTAAAGCGTGATGGAAACGAATACAGAAACTACTCATTAGGTGGTAAAACCCAATTCATGTTTGCAGATGATAGATGGAAACGTGTACTCAGGTCCCAGCTAGATAACAAGAATAACTCAAATACAGACAAAAACATACTTGTGACAAATTCACAAAAATAGGTTTATCGTCAGCTAGATGGCAGCATAACAAAATGCTATTCGTCAACTGTTGAAAATCACCATATTTTTTTCATATCGCAACAAATAATCGCAGGCTTAGAAAAAATTGCAATGCCATTATTTTCAAGTGCTGCCCTAATTGTGACGTATTAAATGTGTGAAGTATCATTTTCAAAACAGGAATTATCTCAATTTTGTGCTTCTATTTGCAATTAACTGAATGCAAACTTATTGTGCGTCACCATCGATATTCCCTCGATAATACATCTTTCTATTGTTTAATCCTGTGGTGGTTGAACAGACCATATCCTAGCACTTCCTCACATTATTTAACCACAAAACTTTGTCATATGTCGACCATTTCAGCTCTGTTACTACCTCACCTCATGGCACTAAAGCACATCAGTCATGGGTTAGCTTTGACCTCCCTTGCTGCATTGGGGTGTACAAGTTTCGGCCTAAGTTTATTTATTTTTTAAATTTATCTAAAGAGTCTCCAAATATACTTAGCACAAAAAGTAAGGAAATGTGTGTTTTGGTAGATTATTTCTTTGTTGTAACATTGATTCTTGACAATAAATCTCATATTGTTTTTATAGTGTCACATTTCGTTGATATATGTTTTTTTATCATCTATCCTTGTGTGGTATTTCGTTTTTCTTTTTTCACCTGTTCCCCCATGTTTTTTGTCACGTGTGTGTCTTCTTCAATRGGTGTTCTTAAATGTAATTTCATTGTGCTCTGTACAATAACAATAAAGGCATAATCATCATCATATCATTGGAAAGTCTGTTAATTTCCCTTTTAAATGGTGCCACATTTGTAAGGAACATGCATTTGTGGGATGAGCAGTAGAGCTGAGTATGTGGGTTGTGCACATGAAAAAAAAAAAAGCCAAATCTCTGTCAAACAGCTTGTTTTATTGTTGTTGTTGACACTTGTTTTGAGCTTCTGGTACCACCAGGTGCTGCCAATCAGGTGCCTGGTATAATATTTATTACCAAGAAGCATTGTTACAAAAAACAATCTACCACACACTAATTTACTCTCTTTTTGTGCAAAGTTTAGTAATAAACAAACATACTGCATGTCAATAAAAGACCATTACATTGCAAAATCCATTAAAACCTTAACTTTTTCCTCTAGTCTTATACATCTACGTTTTAGCCATTTAAAAGTTCAACAATCTGGGAACATTATAATGATATCTTATTTGAAATGGAAGCATAATTGGATCTGAGATTACGTGCTCCTGGATTTCCCTCGACGCAGAAACATTAGAAGCGGCCTTCCTTCCTCCAAGTCGCTTTTATGTCATTCCGTGATGATATGGCTAATACAGTGTGCTTAATTGGCAGATCACAATGGGCATAATCCCGCATTTGGAGGACTACCTCCCAGTGGCACACTTTTAATAAAGAGGCCCCGCGTCTCCCAACAGATTAAATGCTTCGGTTGTTTAGATCTGTTGTGACTGCGACTGAGATTGAACAGCAAAAACTGTGACAACCACAAAAAAGGCAATTGTCCGCTTGCCTGCTTGTAGGCAGGTGAGAAAATAATCAGATTCTTGTCTCGTTTAAGTAAAAAAAAAGACTATTTCTGGAATTGTACTTTTAGAAAAAAAAAACACTGGGGCATCTTGAATTTAAAAAGAAGGAGACACTTCACAATAATAAAAAAAACGGGTTATACTTTTAATTCTCTTGCCTAGCTAATACCCAATTTGAATAAAGCTTTTTCCCCTGTAATACAGCAGCTGATTCTTTGTTGCCATTGGTAACCTCTTTAGTACAACCACTTGCAGCCCAATTAAGTGAATGTTAATTCCTAATGCTCATATTTTGAGCCAAGCTTCACAAAATGTAATTTAGAGCTGCTTGGCACGTTGCTTGCTCCTTGCAGCCTCTCTGCCCTCCTGAGAGAGCATGAGAGAGAGAGAGAGAGAGAGAGAAGACAGGCTTTTTTCAGCAAAATCAAAATCAATAGCTATCTAAAGGAGGCGAATCTCACAACATTAATCTCCCGGATCCACCGGTGATTCTCGCTGTCATTAATCAATGCTTTAAACCGGAGAAATTTGGCAATTAATCTTTAATTCTCTAATGGAGAATACACACACACACACACACACACACACACACACACACACACACACACACACACACAC
>NW_013952671.1:497296-498623 GCF_001266775.1 Austrofundulus limnaeus
ACACACACACACACACACACACACACACACACACACACATGGGTGAAAATTAAAAAAAAAAGCTAAAACGAAAAAAAAAAAACCCAGTGAACAGAGAGACAGGGCTACGCCGGCTCAGAGCTTATTCAATACAAGTCTAATGAGGTCTATTATGAGTCAGATCTGGTCCTTTTTTGAAGCAGCTGAGTGTGCAGGAAGAGGGCCTGTGAAGTGGAGGGTGCAAGTCATTATGTGCTATGTTTTGCAAAAACGTTCAATTGTGAGGGAAGATGACTTCAATAAGAATGGCTCAGCTGGTACCGATGGAGATTATCTGTCCCTGGAAAAGAAGAAGAAGAAGAAGAAGAAGAAGAAAGCAGCCAAGCTTAAAGACCATCACATGTCCAGTGGCATTTGATGAACTTCGAATGAACTTCATTACAGTCTTTCAAGTTTTCTTTTGTGTGTGTGTGTGTGTGTGTGTGTGTGTGTGTGTGTGTGTGTGTGTGTGTGTGATTTGGTGGTGCTTTTGCTTGCTTAAGTTAATGAATAATCTATTACGTTGTCCAAAGAAAGCCCACTGAGTCCTTTCCCCCCGATGAAATGTGCAGTTCACTCCGCATTTGTGCAAGCTTTATCAAACAGGTGAATCCACCGTGGCACCTGCTGCGGTAGAGCCCGGCTGCAACAAGAACGGGGGAAGAAATCAGTCAAGCCTGTCACGTTGACCTACTTGACAGCGATGAGCTGAACGGTAAGAGCTTTCGAAGTCGGTGCCTGACTTTCCCCCTCCCGCTCTCTCTGCTTTGCTTTGCTCTTCTTTTTTACTTACATTTCACAAACCTGCACATGAGGAAAACAAAGCGTTTAATTTACAGTTGAATTCGGTAACCACTGAATGAATTTGGATGAAACTCTTAAAAAGTGTCTCATCGCATGATCATTTACAACTTTTTATTTATTTTTATTCACCATCAACTATTGGAACTTTTGTTCTTGAGCAAAATATCTCAAAAACCAATGAATGGATTTTATTAAAACTTACAGAAAACCAATCATTACGTCTAAAAATGTCTACAAAGAGTTGACCCAATTAAAGATGGCCGTCACAGATAACTAACATTAGGAAACACAAATTTTTTTATTATTATTTTTTTTATTTTTTATTCATTTCATTAAAACATACAACAAATAATATACACTCAACAAAAAAAAAATACAAATCACAAATAAAATGAAAGGCAGCAGAAAGAAGAAAAAAATCTTATTAATATCTTCTAACTATCTCTTTGTTAAATGTACGCAATTTGGGTTCTGCATTCACAGAAAGTCCTTGTCAGTTCCTAAT
>NW_013952671.1:501791-510719 GCF_001266775.1 Austrofundulus limnaeus
TCACGTGCGATGTTTCCATTCTTTTTGGTTAGATGTTCATTAATATATACATTTGTTCCCTTCAGTTTTTTTGCTTGCATAATTAAATTATTTCTTGCTTTCCTACTAATGAACCTGACAACAATGGATGGTTTGAATTTTTCTGACTTGGCAGGTAAGGTGTGACAGATGGAAATGTCCTCATGTTGAATATGAATGTCTCTGCTTTGTAAAAAAGTCACTACTTGCTGCTCCAGAGTCTTCAGTTCTTCTTGAGAAGAGTCTTCTGTGGTGTTTATGTTTGCTGTAACTCGAGCGTAGGTTCTGTGTTTAATCGCTAGTCCAGTGATTACCAAGTCATCTCTTCTCGTATATTGCTCCAGATCATCTATTCTGTTCTCTAGTTCGGTAATCCTCTTGTCTCTGTCAGTTATTGCAACTTTAAGCAGCTTCACTTCTTCAATCAAATTCATCATGAGTTCCTGCTGTGAAGCTAGCTTTGAAAGTTCGGCACTCATAAAGTTCAGTGATTTTTTAATGTCATCCATGGAGTTGTCGTCTACTGAGTCTGTTCTCCCCTGCCCGCGTTTCGGCATGGCTCACCTGCACGGGCCTAATGGCTGCAGCTCCTGGATCCTGAAAAAGCTGATGGCGGTAGAGAGCCGTTAGCTGATGGAGCTAGCCGGTGGTGATCCGCGGCTGCAGTCAATCCTGGCGGCAGCTTTGCGGTTCGGCCTCGGTCCAAAGGCAGGTGACAGCAGCTCCTGGGCCTGGTGATAGCAGCTCCTGGGCCTGGTGATAGCAGCTCCTGGGCCTGGTGATAGCAGCTCCTGGGCCTGGTGATAGCAGCTCCTGGGCCTGGTGATGGGAGCTCCTGGGCCTGGTGGTAGCAGCTTCTTAAATCTTACTCAATGGCGTCTCTGTTGGTATCTTAGCACTGAAGCAGGGTAGCAGCAAACATTCCTTACAGGTTCACTCTGTCTCTAAACCCACACCTGAGACCAAACAAAACCTGCCCAGGTGGATACCTCAATACCACAAATGTGACAACAACACAGCCAGATTTTAAGATATTGAGCTAAATTCCTGTTTGGTAGTCGATAAATCACTCAAAACACACTCCAATCACTAAACATTTCACAAACCCTATACCTAAAATTTTTAGTTTTAACCATTGCCATAAACGGTAATGAAGTATAAGGGTCACACAACAAGAGTTTTTAAATTATTAATACGAGAATAAAGTCAGAATATTATAAGAATAAAGTCATAATATTACAAGATTAAAGTTGTAATTTTACAAGAATAAAGTTATAATATAATGACTTGGGTCACTGTTAGTGTAAAATGCTTTCACCCAGATTAGCTACGTGATGACRAAATCTGTCAGTGCAACCATTAATTACAATATAGCTTCAGTTTATCATATAGTCATTTGCATAATTTCCAAGTCCTGCCACTGATAATTTGGTGCTGATGTGCTAAAAGATTWACTGTTTATTTTAAGCAATACTAAAAAAAAAACAACTTGACAAGTTGCTCAACATTCCTCATTTTAATACAGTGGTAACTGCATGCTTTTTCGTGTAAAGGGTATAGTATTACGATTTTAATTTTTGAATATTATAACTTATTCTTGTAATATTATGACTTTAAACTCATAATGTTACGACTTTATTCTCATAATATTATGACTTTATTTCCATATGACTTTAATGTTGTAATATTATGACTTTATTCTCGTAATTTAAAAAACTTTTAAAAATCTTATTGTGTGGCCCTAGTACTCTGTCATAAACAGGCATGACCTGTTAGCAAAATATCTCACAAAGCACTGAACCAATTTAAATAAAATGCTCAGAAAATATTCACTGGATCTTTTTTTTCTACTATGTTTAATGATGGCTTAATGGAACTTGACTGCCACCTGCTGGTGAGGAGTGTAGTGTCAAATTTCAGACTCTGGGACCACCCAGCTTTACAACGAAACCAAAGCGGTTACTGAAGTGTAATGGAAAACCACCCGAACCCTGCTGAACACAGTTCAGCTAAGTCAAAGCGTGCTCTAGAGGCGCTTGTGGGAAAGGGACATAACTTTCTCTCGGCCCAGTTACCGCAAAAACAGTGTCCCTTTGGTGGACCAGATGTAGATTGCCAGAGGTGCCAGCACCACATAAACCAAACAACAAGTGGCCCAGTTTTGACATCTTAAAAAGTTCCATCATTGCCAGACCTGGCCCACATCTTGTTGAAAAACCAYTTTCCATGCCAGCAGTGCCAGCTTGACTCCAGATCTCACCTACACCTGTCTACTATGTGGGTATGACCCAGTGAACAGCCARKTGAAGCCACTCACAAAATCTTTGTTCAGCAGAGAGGTGGATAACGTATGAAACAAATGTCCTTAAAACACAGCTATTTTTGCGAATACCTCCGAGCTTCTAACATAAATGGTCCCTAATGAACAGCTAAATCACTGCAGTCTCAAAGGAAACTGAAGTTGTTTAAATAACTTTAGCTAAGATATTAATTATTATTAATTATTCTTGAGCCTGATTCTGCTTGAGGTTTATTCCTGTTAAAAGGGAATCATTCCTTCCCACTGTCGCCAACGTTCTGCTCAGGATGGGATGCTCGCTTTTTAGATGAATTAGATGACTTTTGTTGAGTTGGGGCTATATAAAAGATCTGAACTAAAGCATTTAGTAGATAACATTTAGATGGTACAAAGTACATAAACTACAACATGATGCCAGTT
Organism: Austrofundulus limnaeus; assembly: GCF_001266775.1. Lineage (NCBI taxonomy): Eukaryota > Metazoa > Chordata > Actinopteri > Cyprinodontiformes > Rivulidae > Austrofundulus > Austrofundulus limnaeus. Next base: position 504,529 of record NW_013952671.1, read on the forward strand.
ATGCTGCCRTTGCTGCAATCACCAAAACAGTCTGACTCAGTCTCATATGTTAATGTGTTAATCCTAATCATAACCTGTAAYACCACAATATCATTTGTTAATAAACTGTCACAAAATATACAGCAGCCATGCTAGCAGCTCATAAGGCCAAAAGCTTCGTTTAAATAAACATTTTCAGCTGAACGTCTAAAGGCTCTACCTGGATAACAACATGTTCATGTGTGACACAGTTTGCAGAGCAATTTCTCAATCCCTGTGATGTGTGAGTGAGTAAGTGTCGAGGCAGCGGAGGTGGGAGTTGAATCCTACAGTTTGTTTGCGTTTCATGTTACTTTGGGAATTCTCACTGAAAGGGTGACATTTATGAATCTCACAGAAGCCAGAGTCGACAGARAGAAGCTGTTAAAAACGAAGTTTTGCTCCCAGCAAGTTTAGCTGTGCCCTTTTTTTTAACTGGTGTTTCTGGAGTGTATTTGTTGGTAGTGGATGCAAAAAGACAGTATAAGGTTTTAGAGGAAACTGATGATCTTAATTTGTAGAGGTTCTTTTTTCGATTAATTTGATTTATTCCTGTGCAGATTGTATGAGACCATGATTTGTGAACTTATTTTACATTAATTTGTATCATAGACATATATAGACAACAATGCAGGGTGTAGAAATGGTGGACAAAATKGAACAAGCGCCCCTAGTGGCTGACTGTACTGCATGTTATGTTCACTTAAACAAATGTTCTGTTGATTTACGTAGTTCTTACGAGGCTGTTGTACAGATAATTCCCTGATCTGTTTAGTTGTTTTTACTTATTTGTACCTTAAAACAAACTGTGCATGGAGGAATAGGCTGGGTTTACGTCTGTACATCACTACTGTAGACTCTGGGCAGCGCCCATAAACCGTGTGTGGTTTGTTCTTTGGTTTGTTCGTTTCGAAGTAAAAAAAAAACTGAATGTAAAAATGTAAAATTTAACTAAGAAAAAATCCACCGTGTTTGAATTTTGCTTTGCTTAGCTAAATCCAAAATAAAATATATGGTTGTTGTTTTATACTGGAAATGACAGAAGTCATCAAAGAATAAGAGTGTATAGTGGCTGGAAGAAGACTGCATAAAAACATTAACCATTCCTAAAGCTATTGGCAATGGCTGCACTCCGACCTTATTTTGTGTAACTGGGGATAATAAAGCAATTTTGTTCAGGCAAGATTGACTTCCTCTAAATAAGAATTTTGTCAATTTCCAAAGTGAAACTAATACACCRGGAGTTCAGGTCATGATGATTTCCGGTTCTGCCAGAAAATAACAAATCCTAATACAATATAAAGCTTGTCTCTGCTTTAATTATTAAAAAGACCAAAATTTTTTTAAAAAGGAGCCTCTTTTTTAACAGAAAAACCTGAAAAACCATGTATAAACCTTCTTGTATAAAACACATTCTAAAAAAAGATGGAAGTGAGAAAAACTTGGGGCTACTGAAGAAGTAACCATAGGTTTAAAATCATATTAATCCCTGAAATTTTAATTACATTAATATTAACATACATGTTGTTTTAACTATGGAAGGAAACTATGACCTGGAGAAAACCCATTCATACACACACAGGGAGAACAGGTGCTGCAGGGCTGACCACTACTTTACCATGTACCCCAGCAAATAAATTATTCTGTATTTGAAAAATATTTATTTTTGTCCCAAAAGCCCAAAAAATACTATAAAATTCAGCAATACAACCTTGACCTTTTCATTTAGTTCTCACTTTCCAAGAAAACAAAAGTCTAAAGATGTTTTTGTGGTAACCTGGAGTTATGTTTAACCTATTTTACTACCTTTACACTATTATACATTCAAGTCTAGAATATTTGTACAAGGTTTTCGTATGGAAGGTTTTATAAGTGTCAGTTATTTTTAACGGTACCATTTTCCCAATAATACTGAGCTGTTTCTCTTGCAGAAATCAACAAAAAATTCAGGAGCTGTACAAAAAAAAAAGGTCTCCAGCTTTCCGTACGCCTTGTTAAAAAAAGGAAGCCAGTCCTCACATTGTTCTCTTAAAACTCTACATTTCACTCGTTTTATTCTCTGTCATGGCAGCTACTGCCGACATGGGGGAACAGTTTAGAATCAAACTGCCAGGAGTCGACAGCTCTGGCGTTTAGGGAGAGCGAGAGAGACAGAAAGAGGGTGAGAGGAGGAGAGCGTGGAGGAAGGAATGTGGAGGAACAACAGGTATTTCTGTCAAACTCCAGGGGTCTGCCTCGCTGAGCCCTGCCTCTCATTAGAACAGAAGGATGGCAACACAGGCAGCGCAGGTAGAAGGGAAGATTCTGGGAACGAGGCGGAGGAGATGGCGTGGGGAGACAGGGGGAGGAAAGTTACAAGAGAGGAAGAAGGAGGGCAAAGTGAGCTCCTAAAAGCCCTTCCACCTGACAGGTTTGGTGTTCCTCAGATATGTTTCAGGGAATGGGGCTGGTAAAACAAAGCTTCGAAGGGTTGGGCGGGTGAAATATAAGTAATTGGAAGCTGTGGCATGACATGCTGCAGGGTGAATTCCCCTGACCCACTGATTCACTATAGCAGGGAAGGAATACAGAGTGCAGCGCAAGCTTGGGGAAGCATCGCCCCCGCAAGTTGAAACAAAAAGAAAAATGCACGCACAGACATAGGAATCCACCGCCTCCACTGATGCCACACAATCGTGGCGACGCTGGGAGTTTGCGAGTCTCACCTAACAAAACTCCACGTTCAACACTTTTTTTGTTTGTTTGTTTTTTTAACCCCAAAGGGTTATGAGTGTCCCGCTAAGAGGCACACAGTTACAATCTGTGCACTGAAAGATTCGAAAACCACCAATTGTTTGGCATGAAAGTGCTGTCATCGGGAGCAGAGACGATCCAGTGAGGCTGTCAAACACAAGGTAACGCACCAAAGACTTGCTGTCTCGAACAACGCCGTGCTATGCTTCGGCGAGCATTCAAGGGCCACTGTGTCACYGCGTGTGCACAGAGAGGTGCAAAAAGTATAGAGGTAAAAAAAAACCCTAACAAACTATAAGAAACAAAATGGCCTCCTGTCAAAGCAGGTCAGCAGGAAGAGGCAGCTCAAGAGGCTTTTAGCTACACTTAAAAAAAAAACCTCAAACACGGAGACACCTTTGTAATCAAGAGTACAAACAATACATTTTGTACCATTAGCAAACAAGACAAATGAACACATCTTTCCATGATCTAATTTCAGCTCACCAGTGCATGAGTCATGGTTGTGTTTATTTTAACAGCAAGGTGTTTTCACACAGTTCTTTAGCACAATAAAAGCTGAAGGTAATACATGTACAGACAAGACTTTTCACATTGCTTAGGTGATAAGAACAAGAAAAGCAACCGAGAAATGGAAAAGACACAAACAACTGCAGTGAGTTTTGAGGTGTATTGAGAGGCCCTTCAGAGGGTTGACCGCCGTGGCACAAGTGTGACGCCATATTGGAAGCRGCGGGCTGTCAATGCAAACGCGTTAGTATTGATAGATTTAATAACATATAAATACTAGTTTTTCATTGRTTTGCTTATTAGAAACATCATTCATTGCAGATGTGTGTACCTCGACAACATGATTTTGGCTGATATGATAAAATGCACTGACAAACATTTCTGTCAAAACAAAACAATGGTTGTCGAATTGAGTTTCACTGATGCGCTGATTTCAATTGACGATGTCATGGTTACCACATTCAGCTTCATCAGCTTGTCCTCACCCCAAACAATATGGCCGCTCGACCAAGAAAGGTCACGAGATAATGCCTCCATAAGTCCAACCCTCCCATAAACCCAACCCAAATGCTGAGTTTAGACACAATTTATTATCAATAGCCAGCAGTGGGCACATTTCCCCTAAAGCACYAMAGCACTAAAAGGGGAACTAATTTCCTGATTAGTGCTTTAGGGCTTTTGCTAATTTTAAAATTTAGTAGTGGATTAGCACTTGCTAATTTATAGGCTAAATTTAGAAGCACTATCCGAGGTCTATAAATGTTATTGATCAATGTTAATGTTAAGAGCTGAGGGTGAAAGCTGTCACTCATTTTGTTCATATGTGTCACTTATCTACAAGGTGACATATTGACAATATATGAACTCAAATACAGCTGTGGAATGTCAGTGATAGGTCTTAAGAGAGAAACATGGCAACATGTGACTCATGTTGTCTGTTGAAGAATGTTCATGGGTTGACTGGGTTATTTTAGTGCTTTAGAATTAGCTTTTGCTAAATCTTTCAGTGCATTTAGTGCTTTAGAATTAGGGTACCTAAATATTTGATTTAGTGTTTTAGGGCTAGTGGAACTAATTTCTAGATCAGTGCTGCCCACCATTCTCAATAGCTGAGTAGTTATTTTGGTATTAGTTTAATTCAGATTTTTTTTTACACTTTATTAAAATTTAAAATACTGCGAGGTTTTTCATTTTGTGATTTGTGAGAAAAATACTAGCATACAGGTAATCTTCACAAATTAGTTTCTATTTCTGTAGCTTGAGCTACAAAAAATACCCTAAAAAGCAAACAGACTGATTTATAAATTTATTTGTAATAATGTATATAGTATTTTAAAAATATCCTGTCACTTACTGCTGTAAAACAAAATATACATTTTTTTAGCCAGACACTACTTTTGCCACCATTTCACCACTTGCCTTACTTTTTTAAGCACTGCACAATATTTGTCATGGTTATGCACAAGGACTGGACAGAAGAAGAGTAAAAAAAGGAGGCCAAAAACATCAAACAAAACTGAAAGACCTTCAACTGGAAAACTATTCATCAAGACTATTTTAAAATATCACAAGTATGTTGGGCTGCCTGGAACCAAAGTACAATTACAAWAAATAAATAAATAAATAAAAAAAGAGCTGAGGTTGGTATCTAATTTTTTCACAGTACTGTACCTGCAGGTTCGTGTTTATTACCTCTGCCAAGGACGAGTTAATGTTTTCGGTCGTGTCTGTCTGTCTGTCTGTCTGTCTGTCTGTCTGTCTGTCTGTCTGTCTGTCTGTCTGTCTGTCTGTCTGTCTGTCTGTCTGTCTGTCTGTCTGTCTGTCTGTCTGTCTGTCTGTCTGTCTGTCTGTCTGTCTGTCTGTCTGTGGACAGCATTACTGGAAAAACTTGTTGACAGATTGTCATGACATTTTTTACACATGTGGGTACTGGGCCAAAGAACACACCTTTAAATTTTGGTGATGTTCCGGATCACGATGCGGATACACAAATTTTTTTCTTTTAACGCTGTGAGATCGGCAAAGCTGTGATGCTTTCACAGGGCTTCTGTAAAAACAGTGAGCTGGATTGGACAGCACAAACTTCAAACTTTATAAAAGTAATGTTAAAACCACATTTAATGATGAACAATTTTTGCCATAATATGCACATTTACAGAATGTTTTGTGACCAGGAAGTGCGTGACTGCACCATGAAACCCATTTTTCCCATTTCCTCAAACACACCACATTTCCGAAACAACCAATCAAAMCAGTTTCTCGCTACTAGGCTTGTAAACAGAGAGCTGCCGGGCCTCAAAGTTTGGAGATAGGGGGAGCCAGGAAGCACTTTATAAAGAGAGTCAAACCATTACAAACTCATACAAGGGGATAAAACAGACGTTTTACACGGTGAAATGTGACTGATGAAAACTTAGGAGCTTAATCCGACACCAGTTTTACAATGAATAACGTCAGGTGACGAATCTGACTTTTTTTTCATTCCACATTGGACTCCAACGAGAAGAAATCCAATGCACACCACCTGCTTAAATGTTCGCTACGTCAGAACTTATTCTGCAAATGTGTTTTCATCTCTGCTTTTGCGCATTAACTCTTACAGGATGGGGGGAAATGGTCTTGGCRGAGGTTTGCACTCTCCGAGTGCTTCTAGTTTAATGTAATGATGTGATTGGCACTGTAAATATAAATTGGGATTATTAATGACTAAAGCAATTTAAACAAGACAATTTCAAGTTCCTGCAAATATGCAGAACAAAGACTTAATGCCTAAAGATTTGTACTGTATAGCTAAAAATCTGAAACTAGCCTAAAAATAGCTTAAAGGCACAGTGTGTAGGATTTTATCAATTCTTTTAGCCGAAATTGAGATAATCACTAATGACAGTAATAAAAAACATGTCTAATCATTGCACACAAAGACCTTGTTT
>NW_013952671.1:511000-521570 GCF_001266775.1 Austrofundulus limnaeus
CTAGGGAGGATGATTCAACCACTCAACCACTAGATGTAGCTGAAAACAACAAATCCTACACACTGTGCCTTTAACAGAAGTAAGAGAACATGCTTGCTGAATCACACAGTGAGAAGCTGAAATGATCACATAAAGGTGAATTTAGCTGAAAAATGCTCAAATTAGCAAAAAAGTAGCTAAAAACACAAAAAACTGTTAAAATGAGTAGAAAGCAGCTGAAAGAAGAATAAAAAGCTTGAAACGAATCAAGTCATACAAATGAACTCATTTGTTTTGTTTATTTTCTTCAAGTCAACTTGCATAGTACCGCAGAACTGAATTCGGCAGCGGCGACTTCCTGAAATATGCTGAGAAACTGAAGCGTGTTGGGAATATATCCACCAGAGGCGTCTCCAGTTCTTGCTACAGGGGAATAGACATTGCCCAAAGGGAAAAGAGGCAACACAGAAGGTGTGGTAAGGTCTTGGTGGTGTAAGAAGGAAGGGCATAATTACAAGTCCATACATTATTAATGAGCTACTCAGTATTGATACATGTACGTCCAAAAAGCTGCAAAGAGTTGAGAAGCAACTGGGTTGGTGAGTAAAAACAACAACATGGTCCCCACCCCCCCATAATCAGCATAACTTGTCAAGTACCCAAATGAACCAGGAAGCATGCAGCAGCACATACAGTACGTTTCCATTTGAAGCAATAACATTTGAATGTCAGAAAATAATTCTTGCAGTAATATTTTCTAATATTAGAGCCTTTGCATAGGCCAAGAATAGCCATTGGGGGAAAGGAAATGACTTAGCTCGTGACAGTTCATAATTTCATTTCCAATATCTCTTTCTTTTACAAAGTTTAAGGTCGCTCTTGATGTACTTGGCATATCTCATATTATGTCTTTTGAAATTAAGTTTTTCCTTTCTAAATTTCTTCTTTTGTCATTCAGCAGCGTGGCAGCTGACAGCTAAAGTGAAGTCTCTTTTATTATTTGCCTGCCTTCGCTGCACCCCCTGCATAATCACCCTGAATGTGCTGTAATTATACCTATGCATGAAAAAAAAGAGAACGAAAGAAGGAAAGAAAGAAAATGGGGGAACCGGACTTGCCGATTTATGAAGAACGATGAACTGATGAGCGCCAACTTAAACAGCGAGGCCCCTCGGCTTCTGACTCATTCCGCTTTGGGGAAATGGATTTCACATTATTTATGGATGGCGTCCTCATATTCTCAGGCAGCAGGTCTTGGTGAAAGTCAATACAAGTCCTTGTCACACTGAGTAAAACAACTTCAATTCGAAACCGGAGCAAACAAAGAAACTCCCAGAGGAGCTGTGTTGTCGAAATACAAATCAGGAATTCCATCTCTGGCTAAAATAGTGTCAGGTAGATGGTTGTTCATGCAACAAAATATACACATATATAAAAAAAGGAGGTCTAAAACTGAACTTGTATAATTACCAAGCTATGTGGCTGTTGTTGCATTCCAAATGGAAACAGAGTGGCTTTGTTCCGGCTGCCTCTTGTCAGTGGATATGCCACTTGTAATGTATGGCATCCCACCCACTCACACACTGAGATCACATTGCAGCTCGATGTTTTCCCACATCGCTCGGGCACTCTGGACGGCCAATTTGCAGCCAAGAGTTAAGTCGACTGCCCGTGTGTTTCCTCTGCAGCACATAAAATGAGCGCTCAAACCAAGATTGGAACATGTTTTATCATGAATACGTAAAGCCTTTCCCTTCCTTGATTTATTCTGTAAAAGAAAGAACGAAACAAAATAAACAAAAATTGTGGATTTGTAAAAATTCAAGGCGCGCAGAATAAAACAGCGGGGAGTCACAGCAGCATAGAAATCAGCCGGCTGAGGAGAGACTGCGTGAATGGAAAGGCTCAGACGCTCATGCCCTCAAGACGAGTGATCTTTCACTGGATGCTGACTCTTGCCAATTACAAACCACCCACATCCCACTTGTTTTTAAGAGTAATTAGTCAAGCCCAGCGTGTATTCCAGGAAGGCCCTGAGAGATGAGAGAAATGTGCCACAGGTCAGTCGGCTCAGTGGAGGGTTCAGTGCTTTAGAGAGCCCCACTCCATTCATTTCTGCGCTTCAAATGTGTGGGCTGCACTGAAGTGGAGTAATAGAGCGAAAGGTGCAGCACGCTCAACGCCCCCGAGGTCAGCAACGATCATCATCAGACAAGAACCATAAAGGAGAAGGAGAAAATACAAACACACACCCAATCACCGGGAGGTCTTTCCTGCTGCTTCTGCATCATAGAAATGACAGATTTAATACGGCAGAGGAGGACAGGAAGATGATTCATGGTGTGTAAAAGTTTGGAAACCACTGATCTAAAGATCAGTTGCAGTTAACGGTTTAGTTTATGAAAGAGTGACTTGATTTTCATTGTATTATAAGAGGCAGATGTTATAAAAAAATCTCCCTGCTTCCTTTCATTTCATTTATAAATTATGTTTTGTTTTTTATTGTAGATAGATTTTTCTTCTTGTTTTAATGAGTGAATACATTTAATTTTGTAGGACGTATAGATCAATAGAAACCTAGCAGTTTCCTGATACAGTACTTGCCCTGTAATTCAGCCAAGTTTTTTCATGACTTTTGTCATTAACCCCAGGAGAACATTGGTACCAAGGAACATAGATACAGGGGAACATAGGTATTGGAGACCATAAGTACCGGGGAACATAGGTATCGGCGACCATAAGTACCAGGGAATATAGGTATCGGAGACCATAAATAGCAGGGCACATAGGTATCAGAGACCGTTTGTACCAGGKAACATAGGTACAGGGGAACATAAATATTGGAGACCATAAGTACCAGGGAACATAGATATCGGAGACAATAAATGCCAGGGAGCAAATGTATTGGAGACCATAAGTAACAGGGAACATAAGTAGCAGAGAACATAGGTATCGGAGACAATAAATACCAGGGAACATGGGTATCAGAGAACATAAGTACCAGGGAACATAGGTATCAGAGAACATAAGTACCAGGGAACATAGNGGTATCAGAGAACATAAGTACCAGGGAACATAGGTATCAGAGAACATAAGTACCAGGGAACATAGTTATCGGAGGCTATAAATAGCAGGGAACATAGGTATCAGAAACTGTAAGTACCAGGGAACATAGATACAGGGGAAGATAGGTATCGGAGACAATAAATACCAGAGAGCAAAGGTATTGGAGACCATAAGTGCCAGGGAACATGAGTAGCAGAGAACATAGGTATCGGAGACAATAAATGCCAGGGAGCAAAGGTATTGGAGAGAATAAATACCAGGGAACATAGGTATCAGACAACATAAGTACCAGGGAACATAGTTATCGGAGACCATAAATACCAGGGAACATAGGTATCAGAAACTGTAAGTACCAGGGTGTATAGATACAGGGGAAGATAGGTATCAGAGACAATAAATACCAGACAGCAAAGGTATCAGAGACCATAAGTACCAGGGAACATGAGTACCAGAGAACATAGGTTTTGGAGACAATAAATATCAGGGAGTAAAGATATCGGAGACAATAAATACCAGGGAACATAGGTTTCAGAGACTGTAAGTACCAGGGAATATAGATACAGGGGAAGATAGGTATCAGAGACAATAAATACCAGACAGCAAAGGTATCAGAGACCATAAGTACCAGGGAGCATGAGTACCAGAGAACATAGGTTTTGGAGACAATAAATACCAGGGAGTAAAGGTATCGGAGACAATAAATACCAGGGAGTAAAGGTATCGGAGACAATAAATACCAGGGAGTAAAGGTATCGGAGACAATAAATACCAGGGAACATAGGTATCAGAGAACATAAGTACAAGGGAACATAGGTATCAGAGACTGTAAATACCAGGGAACATAGATACAGGGGAAGATAGGTATCGGAGACAATAAATACCAGAGAGCAAAGGTATCGGAGACCATAAGTACCAGGGAAAATAGGAACAGGGGAAAATAAGTACCGGAGAATATACTGCCTGGGGAGCATAGTTAATGTCGAACATAATTATCAGGGAACTTAGGTATGGCATAGGTACTGAGTAACATATGTATCTGAAAAAAAAAAAGATACCAAAGAAAATAAATATCAGAGAACATTGGTACCGGCCAGAAAACAGTAACTAGAGAACCTAACATAGGTAGCAAGGAACACATGTACCAGGGACCATATGGAGAACATAGTTATCAAGGAAGATGTTATGCATCGAGGAACAAATGTACAGAGGAAACTAGTACTGGAGAACATAATTACAAGGGATCAGGTGGAGAACATAGGCCTGGACATCTTGAGTATCAATGTTATAGTCATATAAAAAAAAACATTTTTAACACTTTTAAAAATCTAATTTTGAATGTGAAATAGTTGATTTTTTATTGTTATTCATTTCACTTGTGTTTTTTTTGTTGCATCTATGATTATTCAAATGGTGTAAATGAACTTTGTCTGGTTGCTGAAAAGTATTATTCCGTCCTTAAAAGTAATATTTTTGGAAATCATCTAAAAAATGTATTCATTGTCACAATAATTTTGACCTCAAATCCCTTAGACTTGCCACAGAATCTTAAATATGCAGTGAAATTACTTTGAGAAAAATGTTTTTTTTTTTTCTAAATGTGATCCTGCCCGCACAAGAATAAGAGCTAACTTTGACTCATATCAAAATGTGTGAGCGTACAAATGTGAGAAAAAGTAAAAAACGTGCCTGAGTTAGACCATTGAGTGAAAATGAAAAATTGAAATGGTAGAGAAACGTGATTTTGGTTTACTAAAGTGCTTCCATGCATAAACACTACTGATGCAACACCACTGAAAGCTGTCGTCATATAAACTTAGTATAGTTTACAGGTGGTGGTATGTGCTTCAGACATGCTTTCTTGTACTTCAGATTTTTCTTTGTATTTTGATATAAATTGATCTTAGTTTCCCAATTCAGACAATGCTTCTTCAGAGGTGCTAAAATTTTTGCTTCTTCAGGTCAAAAATTTTCAGTAGACTTTTTGATTGGTTTACATTTTACTGTAAATTGTCATTATTAGCTCAATATCATTTCTCTGGACAGTTCAAAAATGAATCATGCATATTTCCTGGAAAGTGTTTTCTACTCAGGCCTATTTAGCGTTGCCAACCTCACCAGTGTTTTTAAGTGGTTTATTTTTTTAAGTGCACCACATGCTTATTTTTAGGTCTTGTAATATGCACGGTAGGAACCTATTCAAAAATGCAAATTTCTAAACTTGGAATCAGTTTTCTTTACCTGCTTCTCCTGTTTGGCAGAGGATACCTCTCTCTATCAGTCACTGTGCGAGAGGCAAGGGGCACTCTGGACAAGGTCACATCACAGGGCCGAATAAAACGAGGCCACCACTCACACCAAGATGCATTTCAGAGTTACCAATAAACCTAACATACACATTTTGTTCTGTTTCTGTTACAATTCAGCAGTAGAGGACACAGCTAATTCATAATCCATTAACTAAAAACATAGCTAATAGATAATCGCTAACCACTACGACAACTGTCACTCAGTCTGCATCACACATCCTTGTCTTCATGGAGCTGAAGACAATTGGGGCTGACAAAACCTGTTTGTGTTATTTTGTTATAGCGGACTTAAAATTGACAAAACCTAATTTAGTGGAATTGGTCTCTGCTAATGGTTTACAAAAATAGGGAAAAATCTAATCTGCTGAACGGAAAAATTTGTTCCACAACTAGCTGATTAGTGGAACAATGCCCACCACTGCAATTCATTTTACAATTAAAGAAAAATAATGGTTGCACAAATATTTCCTAAAGCCTTAAATGCAAGCAACCAGGAGGCAGATAAATTAGGATAAAAACTTGAACTTAGAGAATAAAAAAGATCATCTACAGCATCATAACTTGATGAGTGCAAGATTAGGAGGAATGAACAGAAGGAGCTGACAAAAATAGAAGAAAATCTGGACGTAATGTAAATCGTGTACTACTGAAAAACAGGTGTACTGATTATTAATATAATACAGGTGGTATTTAAGGAATAGAAATAATGTAGGACATCTAATGAAAATGATGAACATAAGCCAAGAACACCAATAAATAATTTAAATGTCAAAACTTGTAAAATTCAAATGAAAACCAATAAAAGTACCTTAAAGGCATCAAAATGAAACAGACTGTGACAATGGTTGAAAAAGAGAACATTTTTTAGGATAAAGCACTGAAGGCTTTGTTCCAGTACTTCTTTGAGTTTAGAGGMAGCAGCAGCACCAACAGTTGGTGCCACCGGTCTGTGACCCACTGTCATCACATGATGAATACCTGCCGGTGGCTTCGGTCGGCTGTAACATAACGAGGGCTTTGGGACACTGATGGGACCTTTGTTTCGGTTTGGAGTGAGGGGCTGGCTTCCTCTGTTTGTCCCCGTCGACCCCTTATTCAACATACTTACTCCATTTAAACACAACAGATGGCGGGGTCGCTCTTGGGCAAAGCAAGGTCACCAAAACCAAACCTCAAGGAGCCACAAGCCCATCTCAGATCCTTTGGGTGTTGCACGGCGGACAAGATAAATGCGCCGTCTTCATTCATTTGCTTCATTTTTTATTGCTTTTTGTGCCGTTTGAGTTTGCTTGTGGCTCGTGTGTGGGAGAGGAACCCATTAGCGACTCCTAGTCACCCATCAAAACACACCGGGTCCAGTAATTGTGGTTTAATTGGCAGTGAAATTTTGTTTTCTGGTTTKACAATTTGGGAAAGGCATCAAGAGGGATTTGACTCGACTAAAAACACCTTTACAGACTAAAAAACTTGACAAGTTTCAATGTTTTTTCATGAAATCTAATTTCTAAAAGGATTCAAAAGCAGTTTTCATCTGCTCTGTCTTGTATGTCTTTTTGTTGTTTCCATTGTTGTTATAACAATCATTATTGTACTTTTCACCCTTAAAGGGATAGTTGAGATGTTTTAATGTGGGTTCAGTGTATACATCATGAACAGCCTGAGTTTGTAGAAACAGTTTAATTCTGACCAGATTGGTCAGCTAATTGTAGCTCTAGGTTGATTTGTCCTTTTGCCAAAGTGCACCTTTGTTTGTTTTGTTCCCATATTATCCATCCATCCATCCATCCATCCATCCATCCATCCATCCATCCATCCATCCATCCATCCATCCATCCATCCATCCATCCATCCATCCTCTTTACCAGATTCTTCCTTTCTGGGTCTTGGGATTCACTGGTGCTCATATTCAGCAGTCACCGTGCGAACGGCGGAACAAATCAGAGGTGCCAATTAGCCTAACATTTGTGTTTTTAGTCTGAGGGAGGAAACCGGAGTACCCAGAGAAAACCCACGCATGCACAGAGAGAACACGCAAACTCTACCCAGAAAGGTCCTCGTCCCAGATACATTTCGGGATCCTTCTTGAGATGCAAGCCACAACGCCACCTGTTCCCATCATTTCTGGGTGCCAAACAAACGGTTTGTTACAGGTGTTTTCGTACCCACCGCCACCCACATTACACCTTTACACATTTATTATTATTATTCCATTATAAACATTTAGGGCTGTAGCCCTGAATATTGTCTGAATAACTCTATATCTCAGGGCAGAAGAAGACTAAATCAAAACAGTTTGATAGACGTTCATGCAAATGCAATTTAGCAACAATTACACTGCTGTTAATTTCAAATTACATGGTTAATTTGACAGAAATACTATGATATTCCTGCAAAAAGTGCCCCAGGCTAGCAGTCATTCATTCCAGCTAGCTTCTGCTTTCTACCCTTGTAAATAATCATTGATTTTGATGTAAATAACCATGTAGATTTGAACTGACTGCAATGTAAAGATTTACATAAACTGTGTTAGCATCTATGAATCTTTTTGAGACTATCTAGCCTGTAGCTCATCAATCCAGTCAGAAATAAACAAATTCTGTTTAGAGCCTCCATATTTTATTACCACAGGTATGACTGAAGTAACCATTTTTTGAAACTCCTACCTTTCAAAGCTTCACGTTTACAAGGGTAAACATGTTATTTATTAATAAGAGAAAAAGTATTGTAAAAAGGGTTAATTGTGTGTATTTCTTTGTATTAAAAATGGTTTCTCCGCTTATTAGAAGCTGTGAAAAAGCATTTCTGAGTTTCTTTTTCCACTCAAGGCCACTGAGACAAAAACAAACATGCATCAAAATCAAAACTCAAATTGCAAATCCCCTTTTCCCCCTTTCCCTCTATCAGCTGGTGCTCTCTTTATCTCTCCCTCCATCCCTCTACCCCCCCCCCCTCACTTTATCAAGGCAGTGAGACCCCCCTGGGAGCGCTCTGATCTCCAGTGCACATCCTGAAGAATTAATGACTTCTAATGTACCAGTTAATGCAGAGAAGGCGGAACATCCATCATAACTGACAATTTAATGGCGCTTTCATAGACGGGCCACTCACGTCTCTTCCCAGTCTCCTTCACCATTTTTTCCCTTCCTCTTCCTCTTTTCCGTCTAATACAGACTCTTCAGTATGTAGCAGATGYGCGACTCAGCCTCTCGCTGGCTTTGTGCTAAAATGAGCTGAGATTACTTTAAAGTGACGAACCTTTAAATGTGAGCAGGTGAYTTTAATGWGGTAGGGAGCAAAAAAAGTTGTACAGGTAACAAGATGATGTATCGTTAACTTTGTGCTTACAGGCGTTACACGTGTGGGTCTGCAGCGTCGCAACCAGTTGCCAGGCATGCTTCATTACTTCATGATTAGAATTTAAAGAACTACACTTTGGTTGTGAAACGCTTCACTGGTCATTAAACGGCACAAGCCAGAAACACCTAATGATGGCGGTACTGACCTTATGATGCTCCGCCCACTTTGCTCCTTGTGGTTTCCTAGATTTGGATATGAGGCACCAAGTGTAAAATAAAATATAAAAAAATGTCACTAACACATTTTCATTATTTAGCTCACTTCTAAGTGTAAAATTCGAATTAAAAACAGTTTACTGTAATTTATCTCAAAGTTCTTACAGTTTGCTAATTTTTACAAAAAAAGTTAAATTGAAACATTAAACAAAGTTAAATATACAGTAAATGTGGCTAAAAGTCAAAAGTTTACATTTAAGTATTTCAGAATGGAACACAGCCTTTGGTTGGCAGCTTTTGTTATGATGTCATCATCCTGCGACAAAAGCAACCGCTAACACAGCTGGCGCTAAAGCTAACATTAAAGCTAATGCTTCCCTAAACGTTAAACTTGCAGTTGCAGCTGGTGTCCAAGCTGCACTTCAAACTGTTAATCCACACTTACCATCCATATTGTTTTCAACGAACATATTTAAAATTTMAATTTTAAATGCCATCTTCAGCAGCGTTAACATTTGCTTTGTTGCAGGATGATGACATCATAGCAAAAGCCGCGCAGCAATGACAAATGCTGTGTTCCTTTCTGAAATTCTTAAATGTAAGCTTTTTAATTTAGCTGCAACATTTAAGATATCATTTTTACATTAAGATTTAGGACTTTATTATTTACATATAAAATTTACGGTATTTAGTAAAAATTAACAAAATTTAAGAACAGTGAGCTAAATAATGAAATGTGTATTTGGAGCAGCATTTCTCAAAAACCGAATGAAATTTGCAAACAGACTGCAGCAATCAGTTTGTTTTAGGTTTCCAGTCATCCASTGATTACTGTGAATGTTTCATTAATATTCAACCAGTGGCTCATGAGATATTTCGCTAACAGACAGACACAAGTACTTGTAATGATACTGTATATTAAGATAAAAAATAATTATAGTGAAATATGGGATAATTAAAAAGAGTTGTCTAGTCTCKACTGTACATTTAGGGATGCTCGCAGCCTGCCAAGTTGTTTGGATTCATTTTCTGTTCCTTTGGTTCTTTCTATCAATTATCATGTAGTTGTGCTCCAATTTACCTTGATGTTTTGTTTTTCTATGATTTTCCTTTGACCCAGGAGAACTAGCTGCCACTTTGCTGAGACTAATGGGGATCCAAACATAGAATCTGAATTATTCATCATGTTTAGTTTAATGTTTTGTTTCTGGTCACTAGTGATAAATCTGTGCATCTTATTATTTTTGGACTATTGCTGCGTATAAATGTCATCTAATTTTAAGCTTTTTATGTATTTATTTATCGAAAATGCAAATTTGCTTTGATAGGTTAGTATTATTTAAAATTACAAATAGATTTCCAACATAATATGTTTCCAGTTGACGGCCGAATGATCTGCTTAGATTTGGAAGGAGTTGACACAAAATGGACACCAGAGGTTATGAAGTGGCAGCCTCAAAAGTGGAGCGATAGTGTTATCAGGCAGTTGCTGGAACATCCAAGTCAGTCAAAATAGACCTGGTCAGAGAGAGAGATACAGCATCTGTATGACTCGATTTTATGAAAATTGTCACTTGTGTCCTGGCTGAATGTGGTGCCACACCCTGCTGACATGAAACCAGCACTGAAGTTTTAAAAGCTAAAAGAAGCAAAATCCTAGCTGAAAGAAGCAGAAGCCTAGCTAAAACTGGAGTTATATACAGTATA
>NW_013952671.1:524662-527226 GCF_001266775.1 Austrofundulus limnaeus
AAGTATATGTTTATCATATAAAGTCAAATGTTACAACTGATTGGGGGTCCCTTTAAGACAAACGCAGGATAAGCAAAGTGTTAAAGCCATCTGTGGGATTTTCCCCATTATCATGTTGGAATTGATCATGTCTGTAGCATTTATAAATACGCACAACAGATAAAAACAACTCATCTGAGTCCACTCGGATCGCTCTGCACATTTTGTGTCCAAAATTCTGTTTGTTTAGTGACAGCGAGTTGGAAACTTCCTCTGCTATGCTAATGTTTTTAGCTACYTAGCTTCACTTTCTCTGGTTATCACCCAAATCCAAGCAGCTCGGTTTTTTTGTCTGTTAACAAGATATTTTTTAAACCAATTGACGGATTTCAATGAAACTCTTAGAAAGTAATCCCTTGGTGTTCGACTAAAACTGATTAACTTTTGGAGTGGATTCAATTTAAGATGGCCGCCAAAGCTAAACCAACTTGTAAAACACAAGAATGGCTCTAAGTCAGTCATTTTTGTATTTACTTGCCTAAATTGTGGTGTGTTAGTAGTTGAAAGTCATCCATAACGTCTACACAGAGCACTAACTGAGTTGGTGAAATTGATCATGAAAACATCAACTATTCTAAACATGTTGGTCTGTCTGTTAGCAAAATACTTTTTGAACCAGTGGATGGATYTCAATAAAACTYTCACAATTTAATCACAGTAGTCACAACAACAACTGATTWATGTTTGAAGTCAACCCAGTTTAAGATGACTGMCACAGCTGATCAGTTTCAGTAAACACTAAAACGGCTCTAATCCAGTCAATATTACAGATATTGAGCTGATATTTGGTGTGATCATAGTTGAGACTCATTCTCAGATACACTCCAACCAGCTTCTTTTTATTGCACCTTGCAGCCAAAAAAGAAGCTGTTTCATACTTGTACTTATGAAACTCTAGTAACCAGAAGATGGCTTGCTGTATAATAGGCTTTAGGCAATTTAGATGTGATGCAATATAACAAGAAAACCTGTTAAAGTAAACAAAAAGTTATAAAATTGTATTAAAAGGATCTAATCTCAATAGGTCTGAACTTTTCAATTCATGTCTCTAGTATTTTTTTTTTCACCAGGGACTAAAACAACTGTTTATTGTAGTCACATTTCAGTTTTTTAGGATAAAAAATAGACCCCAGATAAAATCCAGAAAAAATAATGTATTCAGTGTTGCTGTTTTTTTGTTTTTGCTCAAAAATGTTGAAAACCGTCTGGGACTTCTCCCTTCAACAACACGGATGTGACCTGAAAATAAACACAGATTTTTGGTCTGAATGAACACTGGAGCTCAGTGAAGCAAAGACTGGAAATCACAAAGATGTAGGCCAACAAAATAACATAAATAAATTCATGTATTCTGTACGCAGTTTAATTAATTTAAATTCAGCTAATTTTAGATAAACTTAAACAAATATACATTATTTTGACATGTCTTGTGGGTAACTGTTTTTGGGTAGACAATTATGTGATTGCATTTGTTCATGCTTGTCTGTTAGCAAAATATTTTTGAACCACTGAATGGATTTTAATGAAAATTTCAGAAAGTCAACAAGTGCTGGACTCATTTCAGTCCAAGATGGCTGCTGCAGTCAACTACCGTAAGAAAACACACAAATGGATCAAAACCGAGCGAAAATTTGGTGTGGCGGTAGCTGAACTTTGTCCACAACACATACATTGGTACAACACATAACGCGACACCACTGCTTCTAACCCTGGCAGTAAATGTTGTGCTTAACGCTTTTTGTCTGTTGGCAAATGTTCTCATGAACTACTGGACGTATTTTAGTGAAACTTTTAGAAATGATCCCTTAGATGTACGGCTRCCACGGGTTAACAGTTGGACCAAATCAAAATGGCTGCTAGAGTCAACTTTAGAAAACACAAGCATTATTTATTTGTGAATTTTTCAAGTACTGAGCTGTAATTTTGAGTCATTCACAGCAAATACTAAAAGATGAGACATCACTTGTGCATAATATATTTTAAGATGTAACTAAAATGGCAAATTCTCCGGTATGAAGGCAGTGGGTGATATGCATTTCATCAAGCAAAGAAAGGCCTTTAATTTCCCTTCTCTTTTTTGACAAAATCTAAACCCTTTTGTGCTGAGCTCACAGAAGATAATGAAAGGAACATTTCAATGTCCCCCCCCTCCCCAACTCCGTTTCGACGAGCTAAGCAGCGATCTGAAGTCAAATAGCCGTCGGTAACCAGCGGCTGATGTTTAGCACAAGCTCATTTAATTCCTTTATTATTTCTCCGCAAAGCCTCTCTGCTTCAGAAATCACAGGAAATTGATTCCATTATCTGTATCGCCTCTCCTCTGTGCGCGGAACACCTGCATACGAAACACCCGCCATCTTAACATCTCTGCCATGGAAGGGACATTGCTATTGTCATGGCAACAAACTCCCATCTTCCCCGAGAAGCCATAAGGCAAGGTGAGTTTATTTCCACACTCTCTCACACACACACACACACACACACACACACACACACACACACACACACACACACACACACACACA
>NW_013952671.1:527831-532206 GCF_001266775.1 Austrofundulus limnaeus
ATGTTGCTTTGAATTTACTCAACTCAGTTAAGTGGAACCAGGTCACATAACATGGTTAAGTAAATCCAACATTTCATTTTTAGAGTGTACTTGTATGCCCCAATAACTTAGAATGATACCAATACTAGTATCAATACTCCATTGAATGTGTTACAATTTACCTTCCAAGTAACAAGTTTGTCAGCACCATGTTTATAAAATATGCACAAGTTGAAAAAGTTATTTTTATTTGTTTTAAAATGTTTCAACAGTGTATATCATGTTGTACATTTTAATTTGATCCAGTCAGAACAGAGGTAGGCCTATAAGGAAGGAGTGACACCTTGTTCTAAATAAAAGAAAGGTTTTTTTTATTATTGTGTGATTATTAAGATCTGGTTCAGTAAGTATTCTGTATTGGTACTTAGCATTGGTGAGTACTCTGAAGAGAAGAAGACATGTAACTTGAGGAAAACTGGTATCAGGAAACCCCTAGCTTCAAATGACACAGTATTAATGCTGGAGACTCTTATTGTGAAGGAATGAAGGAAGTTCTGATGTTTCACAGCAGATGAAGTGTAAATGTTTTGTAGTTTGTAGCCATGACTCTCGATGACCAAAATACTTAATAAATGCAACAATCAGTGCTTAGTCTTTAAATACATTTTAAGACTTTTTTCTCCTCAATGTTTTGTATTTATTCATGAAATCTTTATTTAAAAATGACTTATTCCTGTTATTTAAAACTATAAATAAGTTTGCAAAGTTAATTGCAAAACATCAAAGAGAAAGGTGTGTAGCCAGAGCAGGACTTCACATCAGCGTTCATCAACAAATCTGATGGTTAAATCTTCGAAAATCCCCCTTTGCTGTTCAATTTGCTGCTTTTTGAAAAATAAAAACAAAAAACAAGCTTCTAAATGAGAAAAAAAAGTGAGTGCAAGCTGAACAAAAAKGGCCCTCAGTGCGCCCCCTACTCAAGGACATTGGAAAAAATATATAAAAATAAAATCTAATCTCGGAGGTGTGAAATTTCCCCTCATTCTCTCCAGTAATGGCTACATTTCATAGCAAAAGCTAATTACGGGAGCTATAATTTCTCTGAGCAGTCAAGTCATCAGCCAGGGTAAAACACAGAGCAGCTCACCAAATGACACAATATAATTACCGCCGCAAAACCCCCCCACAAAAAACAAATGCTCTTTATGAGTTTGGTCATTATATTTATGGCATTTTAGTCGAGCAGAAGTGGGAGGAGGGCCTGTTTAGAACGTCTCTGAATGCCATTCGGGTGTYACGGAAATAGTTGGGTTATTTCTGCCTCTGGCACGCATCAAACGGTTTCACCTCTGCAGCTGTCAGTTCAAACAACAAAACTAAGTGTATCAACAGTTAAGCAGCAAAACAAACACCCCTTTGACATTGGCTTAAAAAAAGAAAAGAGAGAAAAGCCTCAGACAAATTTAAGATTCACTGGGGTTGCAATCTGCATGCTAAGGCCCATCAATTTTTCATGGCTCTCACACTATGAGCACTCACAGCCAAAGGGGGGTAATGCAAAATTGATTTGTGTATTAAAACTGCTTAGCCAAGCAGGCATCACTGGGAAATGTAGTGATTACCCCTTTGGGACTTGAGAAGGCCAAGCTTTGCCAAAGTGACTGAAAGAAAGACTTGAATAATTGTGTGATTTATTCTAAAACAAATGGTGGCTCCCGAGAGGGGGCTAAATTATTTTAGGCCTTTTTTTTAGCTGCTGAACGATGAAACATGAACACGTCTTACGGTGCAAATCAATGCCAGAACGACAGCAACCCTAATGTCAAAAAAGAAGAGAAATCAGAGGGGATGAATGTAAAGGCGGCAAGTTCACGTCAAATCGGGCAACATCAGTAACGTCAGGAGAGATAAAACACCCCRTTATATCACCGCTCACTGTTCTCTGAGTAATGTGGCGTGATATATTCTTAAGACATTAATGCTTCAGCACCGCTGGTGTCGCAGGCCATGATGGATCCCCAAATTATTCTGCAACTGTCTGGTATTTGTAGCAGATAATAACCGAGACAGCTGAACAAATTCTCTTTTCTAAACAAAGAAAGTTGAGCCTCGTTTAAAGCTCTGGTTGTTATTTGTAACGTTAATAGATCTGCAACTCTAAGACAAGTCTGAAAACTTCTTAGAATCAGTAAAAAGAAACTGTAGTAATACCAGATTCAACTCAATTGTATTTGGCACAGACTATGTTCCTGGCAAGTTACCAACCAAACTCACACACGAACTACAAAAGGACCTGGTAATTATCTGTATGTACAAGGTTTTTACTGCCTRCAAACCCAGTACATACCAGTTACATACACATGAAGGCCTTTGGGCATTTACCTGTTATAATGACCCCCCAAAAATCTGTTAATTTCAAAAAAATCTGAGAGATTGCCCTGTACTACCATATACCTGCAAAATGYGGGAAAATCTGTGTAATTTATGAACAATCTGTACAAGTTGACATGTATGCAAGTAAGCACCTGGTCCAAACTATTTCAATTTTACCAAGTACCTGGTACGTTAGCAGCCAAACTTACACACTACTATACAGCACATACCCTGTGCGTAGAAAGGTAAATTCAGTTGACTTTATGGACTCAGGTTAAATTGAGTCACTCACTAATAACCCAAATCAGCAACTCAACTTTCCTTAGATCACATCGTTTCCTTGGTTGCAGATTTTCTTTACAACGAGTCTGCTAAAGGGCTCGACACACGGGAGGTGACGTCGCTCGCTCTCCATTCATTTTCTATGGAGCCTGTGTGATGAAGCGACAATCGCTTGCCCTCCTGCAGCCAAGCGACCGGCGAAAATCGTGCATGTGAAATTTCGTGCTCGTAGACGCGCACACGCAAGCTTGCGACGCGACATATGAAAGTTAAAAAATGTTCAACTTTTGTCGCTTTCGCTTGGTGTTACATTCAATCATTTTAATTTCCGGTAACCACCATGAGGAGGGTGAGTTTTTCGTTTTTCCATCCCAGAACCCTCAGTTAATACTTGGTTTCCCGTGGCTACATAGACACAATCCAACAAYAAACTGGACTAAGAAGATCATTGAAGGATGGAGTGATAACTGTATGTTACATTGCCTAAAGTCTGCCATTAGCAAGACTTCCCCGATGGTAAAAGTGCCTGAAAATATAGATCTCTCTAAAGTTCCCTCTGAATATCATCACTTAGCACCTGTTTTCAGTAAACAAAGAGCTTTATCATTGCCGGCTCATCGGCCTTATGATTGTGCCATTGATCTCCTTCCTGGTGCACCACTACCCAGTAGTAGACTTTATAATCTATCTGGCCCAGAGAAGGAGACAATGAAAAATTACATCGAAGAGTCCCTCACGTCTGGTATTATCAGACCTTCCACGTCACCTGTCGCTGCCGGTTTCTTTTTTGTCGGAAAGAAAGACGGCTCTTTAAGACCCTGTATTGATTATAGAGGTCTAAACAACATCACCATTAAAAATAAATATCCCTTACCTTTAATCGATTCCGTCCACGAACGCCTTCACTCAGCCAAAATATTTTCAAAACTTGACCTTCGCAATGCATATCATCTCATCAGAATCAAACAGGGAGATGAATGGAAAACTGCATTTAAAACTCCTTTGGGTCACTTTGAATATTTAGTTATGCCGTTCRGCCTCACCAACGCTCCAGCTGTGTTCCAAAACTTAATCAATGACGTACTTAGAGATTTTGTCAACGATTTTGTGTTCGTCTATTTAGACGACATTCTGATTTATTCTCCGGACTTAAAGACTCACCAACAACATGTTTCCACGGTTCTTCAACGTCTCCTCGAGAACCAACTGTTTGTTAAAGCTGACAAATGTGATTTCCATCAACCATCTGTTTCTTTCCTTGGTTTCATTTTTGAGTCTGGACATTACAGAACTGACCCCGAGAAAGTCAAGGCAGTGGCAGAGTGGCCTATTCCAACAGATCGTAAACAACTCCAGAGGTTCCTGGGATTCGCAAACTTTTATAGACGGTTCATCAGAGATTATAGTCGCATCGCGGCTCCTCTCACCGCTCTCACCTCCACACTCAGGACATTCCAATGGACCCCCGAAGCAGACCAGGCCTTTGGTAAATTAAAAACGCTTTTTTCAACTACCCCTGTCCTTCGTCACCCAACTCCTACCGGACAGTTTATCCTGGAGGTGGACGCTTCAGACACGGGGGTTGGGGCAGTTCTCTCCCAACGGGCAGGTAATGAAAAGATACATCCTTGTGCTTATTTCTCCCGTCGCTTATCTCCCGCAGAAAGAAATTACGACGTGGGTAACAGAGAACTGTTGGCAATCAAGATGGCTCTTGAGGAATGGCGGCATTGGCTTGAGG
>NW_013952671.1:532509-541790 GCF_001266775.1 Austrofundulus limnaeus
AAGACTGCCTCACCCATTCTCCCGGACTCCTGTGTTGTGGGGGCAGTTACCTGGGCCATTGAGAATGACATTAAAGAAGCTCAAAAGACAGAACCCGACCCTGGTAATGGTCCACCTGGTAAGACTTTCATTCCTTCTTCCATCAAAAGTAAAGTGCTCGACTGGATACACTCACACCGTTTCACCTGTCACCCTGGTAGTAATCGCATGATTGCTTTTGCTAAGAGATATTTTTGGTGGCCAGCGATGTATAAAGACATTAAAGAATTCGTTTCAGCCTGTCCCATCTGTGCAAGCAATAAATCCTCGAATCAACCCCCCGCTGGACTTCTACAACCACTTCCCACACCAGCCCGTCCATGGTCTCACATCTCGGTGGACTTCATCACTGGACTCCCTCCATCTAGTGGTAACACTGTTATTCTTACTGTCATTGACCGATTCTCAAAGACTGCACATTTTGTCCCCCTAACCATACTTCCATCAGCCCTAGAGACTGCCAAAGTTCTGGTCCAGGAGGTTTTTCGAATACATGGAATCCCAACTGACATCGTGTCTGATCGTGGCCCACAGTTTTCATCTCAGGTTTGGAAAGAGTTCTGTAAGGTTTTGGGAACCACTTACAGTCTCACCTCTGGTCATCACCCCCAATCAAAYGGTCAAACAGAACGATGCAACCAGGAGCTAGAAGCTACATTAAGGTGCGTAACCAATAACAACCCCTCCACCTGGTCTGAACAACTCATTTGGGTTGAGTATGCTCACAATTCACACACCTCCTCTGCCACCGGAGTTTCTCCCTTCGAAGCCTCTTTAGGCTATCTACCCCCCYTGTTCCCTTCCACAGAGACTGACAGCATGGTACCCTCCGTTCATCATCACATGAGGAGGTGCAGAAGAATCTGGCGGCAGACCCGACAGGCTCTGCTACGTACGGCAGACCAGAATCGGAAATATGCCGACCGACATCGCACCCAAGCCCCCCAATATCAGGTTGGACAAACTGTGTGGTTATCCACAAGAGACATTAACCTCAAGGACACTCCACGTAAGCTCGCCCCCAGATTCATTGGCCCHTTTCCMGTGGAAAGAATYATTAACCCCTCTGCTGTCCGATTAAGGTTGCCCCCTACCATGCGTGTCCATCCCACATTTCATGTCTCCCASSTAAAACCAGTATCTGTCAGTCCCTTATCACCACCAGTTCCCCCACCCCCCCCTGTTCGCTTRATAGACGACCATCCTGCGTACACCGTAAATCGCATTTTGGACGTAAGAAGAAGAGGCCGTGGTTT
The DNA here is from genome assembly GCF_001266775.1 of Austrofundulus limnaeus. NCBI lineage: Eukaryota > Metazoa > Chordata > Actinopteri > Cyprinodontiformes > Rivulidae > Austrofundulus > Austrofundulus limnaeus. Next base: position 533,805 of record NW_013952671.1, read on the forward strand.
CCAGTACTTGGTGGATTGGGAAGGCTACGGTCCCGAGGAGCGCTCGTGGATCCCTCGCTCCTTCATTTTGGACCCTGAGTTAATCACTGATTTTTATCGCAGGCATCCGGAGAAGCATCATCGATCGCCAGGTGGCGATCGTAGAGGAGGGGGTACTGTGAGGATTTCACATCCGCACCCCTGATTGGTTTTGGCAGCTAACAGGCAGCAGCTGGTGGCGATCTCCCTGATGAGCCACTGGGCTTTATAAGGCTTCCTCTGAGGACACAACGACGCTGGAACATATCATACWCTTGGGTATGGTTCTGAGCCTCCTCTCGTGTTTAAATCTCTGAGTTAACCTGATGCATGTATCTCTCCTTTGTGATCTCCTTCCAGTTGGACCCCTTGTGGATTTTACCCCTTGTGGATTTTTCTGTGTGCTCATCTGTTCATACGCCTACCTGCCTGCCTACCTCAACGCCGACCATCTCCTCAAGAGCCAAAACAATATCCATCTGTAAATACTCACCTGACTCACCGTGCACTTCTGGACTTCCCTCTCCTCCATTCCTCGTGGCCTTCTCCAAATCCGTAAGCTGCAAACAAACAACAAGATTAATTCTAATTCTCACTCTATACAAACCTACAACTAATTCAACTCCTTCCTGTCGTCAACAGTGAAACCCTGGACCTACCCCTTCCCCATTCACCTGTGAATAAACATTCACTATTTTTGTATTTTTGGTCTTCCGAGTCTGATTACTTTCTGGTTGCTCATTCTTGACAATTTGCTAAACCCTGATAGCTAACACTTTCAACATTATTTTAGTCCTGTCAAACTTTCCAGTTTTATATGACTCTTCACCAAGTGATTACTAAAAAGCTTTGTGGGAATTTATTGGCACCAGGGTGAAGTTTATCGTAAGTTTTTCCTCATAAAATTGTATATTGGTGTGCGTTTGCTTTTCATCATTATCATTGCAAGATTTGTTTAGTTTACACATCCGTAATGCATCCCCACCTTTTTGCAAACCACCAATAACCTTTACAAGAGGCAGTTGAAGAACCAATCAAATTTCGTGAAGACAAGAGACCCAAGAGAGCGATTCACAACGCTGCAATCGCTATCGCGTCCCGTGTGTTGGGTTTCACCCTGGTTGCGATGACAGCCATTAATCGCTGTCGTTTGTAGCCTCCCGTGTGTCTAGCCCATAACTCACATATTTAGTGGTGTTCTACCAGAGGGCATGTAGGGTCTAGGTTAAGCCCTCTGCATGGTCCATCCCAACTTGTTGAATTCACCCTCACTGATGTAGTTGCGCAACAAAATTCCTGTCATTTTGTTTTCAGCCTTGGGTCGTTTGCCCTTTCTTGGCACAAGCCCCTCCCTCAAACCTTTGTCTCTCTCGCCCATACAAAATTATTGTGTGATTGATCAGATGTTTGTGGGTGTGTTTGGTTATGCTAAGTGCTCAGATAACTATGGCAGCCTCTGCTTCTAGAAGACATCTTTTGGGCATCCAAACATCATGGATAGTTTTGAGCAGCAGCTGTACGACGCCGTCAGAAAGTAGGTCCATGTAAGTGACTCCAGACACTTACAGAGATAGTCAAATGGCAAAAAACTCACTGATGAAGAGAGCATGGAGGAGTCCATCCGCTGAAAAGTGTGGCGCTTTAATCCTGGCAGATTTGTGACCAAACGGCAGATATCGGAGTGTTGTTTCCAACGGGAAGAGAAACCCACGCTGTATCGTGTACATTTAAGACCTCAGACTTATGAGTTTTGTTTTAGTGCAAAGACAGTCAGTAAGTGACCAACTCTAGAAACAGGCAAAAACCTGGTACGTAGAAGGTAGGTACCCAGCGTGTACCAAGTAATTAGCCAACATTTATGAGGTAAGTGTCAGATAATTAAAAGGTGTGAACCCAGTATGTACCTGGTAAGTACCAAACAGCTCTAGAATCAGGCAAGAACCCAGTACATAGCAGGTAGGTACCCAGTGTACACCAAGTAATTACCACACATTTACCAGGTAAGTTTCAGTAAATTAAAAGGTGTGAACTCACTATGCACCAGTAAGTTCTTGGTAAATACCAAACATCTCTAGAAGCACGGGCGAACATGGTACACATTATGTTACCATGTTAAGTAAGTACTACAAACTGAACAAGTGTGAACCCACTTTGTACTACATAAGTTAAGTACCTATTTTACAATATGTAAGTTCTGGGCTGTTTTATATATTGAGGTGAAAAAGGAAGTATTCAGAAGCCACAGGAAAAAAAAGCTGTAGTTAGTGAGTGAGTCTGTCTAACTTATTCATTAACAAGCATACCAACACAATGGTTTAAAAACATGAGCTCATATCAATCAATATCATCTTCTGCTTCTCTAAAAGCTACTTAGATCACAGCTACAAATCACTGTTTCAGACACGATGCATAATTTATTGTGTTTCATTTAATAGYGAACGTACCCACACCCTCAGGCTGTCTTTGTTGTGACAAAGAGGATCAACTTCTCAGAGGGCACTTCGTTCAACAGAGGAGAAGCAGTCTAATTGCTGCGCGCAAAAACACGACCCGTGTCTGCCCGGAATTTACAAGTGCTTACCTTTGTAAAATAACCTTGCGAGAGCTGCACAAACCACCACAAACACATACATATTTATCAAAGGACATTTGCAGGGGTCAGGAAATGAGCTGCTGCGGACCTCTCTGCCTGTTTATACCAAGTGTGTCCTTGATTGTCGAAGGAGGTGAATACCTGCTCTCAGAGAATATTTACCGGGCCTTGATTCGGCAGTTCCAGCCATTATCAAAGAACTGCTTAATACAGGTAAATGAGCTGAAGTTACGAGCTCTGATCACTGTTTTCAACAAAATCCTGAAGTGTTCATCAGTGTGATTAAAAATGTAAAACTTATTGCTTACATGTAAAGAAATGTTTTTTTTTAAACATATTTCATATATTAAAGGAGTTTGGTGGTATTATGTCTCTGTCTGTCTGTTAGCAAAATATTTCAAGAGCCACTGATTTTAAAGAAACGTTTAGATTCTAAAAATTACATCTACATCTAAATATCTTTTGGATTCCACCTRCCATATTTATTCATGTATAATATGATCTCATGTATAATACGACCCGCCCCCCTTTTTCTTAGCTTAAAAGGCATAAAAAATTTAATCCTCAAACTACCTCCAGTTTCATACAGACTTCAAGATTTTTCAGCCTTTGCAGCCTTTATACATATCAGTAAAATGATCATTGGACTGTTCATTTTATTTTARCAACATATGTACTAAAAGGTATTTTGACAACAAATATATATCAGCTGTAGCAGCATCATATGAATTCTGGCATTTTACACATAGTCCACCAGGATGCGCCAACACAAAAGTCAGAGACTTCTTATGAGATTTGGGCCATCTTCTGGGGCAAAAGCAGATTACTTCCTACTCGCGAGCGCCCCCTCTGGTGGGGAAACATTTTTCAGGGATTCAAACTTCTTCAGAACACTGGTAGACGGCAGCCATTACAGACGAACATGTGTTTGTTGTTGTTCGAGGAGCGGCCCAGTCACACGCTAATGTCATTAGTTCGTTATCATTACTAAGGTGCAGGAATACTTCCCCCCCTTTTTTCACATCATGTCTCCTGCTTGGATCTGTTATTATCTCACTCTGAAGCACGGAGGAGTGTCAGAGGTAAGCTCGTTTCAACTGCTTTTTACGACGCGGTCTCATTTCCGGACTCAGGCATTTTGTGAATGAAGCCRATATTTCAAATACATAAGTAAAAATGTTCATCTGAGTATAACACTACCCCCAAACTTTATGGATGATTTTATGGATTAAATTTTACGTATTAAACTTAAATAAATACGGTAATTCAAAATGGCTGCCACTGAACTTCACAACACAAAAATGGCTATAACTCAGTCACTTTTAAAGGTACGGAGCTGAAATTTGATGAGGTAGTAACTGAAAGTCTGAGCTTGAGAAATTATGATTCAGTGCATAATTGTTTTTTAAATGTTTGACCAAAATAACTAAAACAAATTTATACTAAAACTCAGAAAAGGCTAGGCCTGGAAATGTCTTTCCTTTTTTTTGCCATCTTAAAATTCACACTGTTCCCACAAATTACACACCCATCAAGTCACCCTCCCACATTATGCTTTGACAAGTCTTCAGCTCTGAAAAGCACTTAAAGGTCATTTTTATCCAGCAACATGAAAAGCTCAACTCTCATAAAAGTTCCCTAATCACTATTTGCAAAAGTAGCCCGGGCGCATGCTATTGTAGCTGCCAAATAAGTGGTGAGTCATCGCCGGTTAATGGTCAGCTCAACAAGCAGAGTTTAACACAAATGGAATGCCATTTCTTGATTATTGCTAGTGTCATGCTGGCTTAATTTAGTGCTGACCTGCATGTCAAAACATGTCCTCGACTGAAGGGCCCCCAGTGAAGCAGCGAGAGGCTGTGCCGAGATTGAGCTGATTTGATGGGCTGCTGTGCACCAGCAAGGAAAAGAAGTGGCTGAATATGACATATACACGAGATAATTATGTTGGATGCATGCGCATACACACACACACACACACGTATACACACACACACACACACGCTGTCTCTCAGACGACGTGGGCTAAAACCAAGTTGCAAAATTGCATTGAGTTACTGCCAAGTAAAAACAGATCTATAAAGTGCTGGAAAGTTTGAAGGAAAAAAATACAAATTTACACGCCTCTGGTGTATAGTGTGTCGGCTGAGAGGGGRAAAAAAAAGAAAGAAGCTTGTTGCTGTCAAGAACAAAAAATACAACCTGTAGTTGAGAATATGACTGGAAATGGCAGCGCGGCTTTTTATCCATGTTTGAAAAGCAGCAGCTGACCTTTACAACTAAGAGCTCAAACAYGTCGTCGGCTACATCTGGGCTTTTTGGCTCGGCAGTCACTGGGCATTTTGTTTTATTTTATTTTTTCCCCCCGAGATTATAGAAATATTTGTAGATGTCGGTGCCTGGAGAAAGCCCAGGGGAACATTTACCGGGCATGCCATCAAGCTTCCCTACAATCCAACTCCCATTTTGGTATTGGATTCTTCCTAGCGTGGCTTCACAGTTGTTCCTCAGCCTGTAATTTTCTCCCTACTGATAGCTTTAAGAAAAATAGGAGAATCAATGTGGGGATTTGGGATGTTTCTCTGCCACAAAACATGAGCTGCTGCAGTGACTCGACTGAACAGGGTACATGAGCTAAATCACCCTGAAGGACAAACTGTATTATGACAAAAAAACAACAAACAAGCAAAAAATAAAAAAAAAACAAACAAAAAAAACCCCTGATCCTACCTTTTTCTAGTATTTAACCAAAAAAAAAAAATCTGGATTGGGGTGATCTGAATCAGGATTGAGAGCCTTCTCTAGTATAAATATTTTTAATTCTATATTTTAAATTAGTCTTTTGATAGAAAACACAAAAATARCTGTCACGGTCAATTTTACTAATATTGAGCTAAAATTTGTTGCGTTAATAGCAAAGTTGCACCTCCAACTCACACTTTCAAGTCTTTTTAATAAAATTGCTCTGGGGGATGGGGGATGGGGGCATACATATTCAAAGTCAACAGCTCAGGGGTCAGACATCCGGAGGGGTTGCCTGTTAATGGTGGGGGAAACACTGCCTTATGTGAAAGAACAAGTATTATTATCAAGCATTCACACTATTTATATACATTTTTCGGAACGTAACGTTTTCTGCAATTTTTGTGATACTTCAAAAGTTAATGTATCAAAATGTTCATCTCATTTAGAGCATTCCTGCTATGACGTTTTGTTTTTGTGCAATTTTTACTTTTTGAAATGTTTTGCTTTTTCAGCCACTTTTTTCTCTTTGGAAATGAATAGATCATTTGTGCCATTTCCCACCTTTAATTATGACCCTCGCACGCAAAGCGTAAGCAGGAGTCATATTGTTTTCGTACTTATTTATTTATTCATTAAATTTTTTTGTGATTTTTTTTGTCAACCGTACCACACTGATCAACATGAAATTTGGCAGGACTGTAGATGAGTCAGACCTATACTGCACCAGCCAACGGTTTTACGATAGACCCCATATTTGAGGAGGGGGCTCCTTTCAAAGTGGGGGTATCGGGACATGCAAAATCACTTATAACTCAGAAACTGTTCAACATAGAAGCTTCAGATTTATTTTGTTGTTTAGYTCTGWTGAAGYTCTATMCATCAGGCCCACCAATCAGTGCCCYCCACCCCACGGACCCCCAAGTTATCTGAAAAAGGGGGTCTGGACATACAAAAATGGTTATAGCTCAAAAACTATTAAACATAAGAGCTTCAGATTTCTTTGGTTGTTTAGCTCTGATGAGGGGCTACCCATCAGGTCAACCAATGCCCCCCCCCCTTCAAAAAAAGACCCCCACCCAAACCACTACAATTTTTGGATGCACCTGGTAGCATGACATTTATTAGGAATAAAGACTAATGAGTTCTGGTATATTTGTGCGTGCGGGGGTCTTTATGTTACCGCTACGCAGTATCTAGTTTCAACTTCCATTTGCTAGTTTAAGCTTGTTCTGCTCCTTTCAGCTGTTTCCTACTAATGTGATTTTTTTCTGCCTTTTCAGTTACTGTTTAGCTGTTTTTCTTTTTGCTAATTTAAACTATTATTCTGCTAGTTTCAGCTTTATTTGCATTTTCACTGGAAAAGCAATTTCTCTAAGTATTTTTTACTTTTTAAATTTGCTGCATTAAATCATTATTGTAACAATAATTATTTTGGTTATTAAAAAGTATTTTGTTTTTCTTTGCTATCAATTTGATATTCAATAAACCTCAACGTAATAATTTTATCCTTAAATTCATCTCATTCCACTAATATCTTTAGTCTTARTTAACCCAGAGGGAGGGTTCTCTGTTGTAAAACCTAAATATCTGTTTCAACATCAATGAGGTTTGAGCTGTGTATTTACTTTGTAACAAAAAAAAATTACATTCAAAAGCTAAGTCRTGATGCAAATGTTTTTTTKTTGTTGTTGTTTTGTTTTACTTTATCATGGAGCTTCAAGACAGATCTGTAAGTGCACCATCTCCAGAACGTGGGAGGATCTTATCTAACCTTTCCTGCCTCATGAAATATTCAGTATCCTGGCCACCAATCTCCGCTGTCTCAGGATGTTATGTCCGATACAGAGACGGAGGTGCTGGGAAGAGAATAGAAAATTGCTTTGGACTCCAGCGCTGTATGATCAGTATCATCAAGGCAAAGAACCTCATTCAGGCCTGTATTCTACGGTGCCCTTTACTGTGTGCATCCATGGCAGTCAGATTTCATTGACTGAGTGGGGTGTGTTTGTGTGTGTGTGTGTGTGTGTGTGAGGCCCCGGGTTTGTGATGGGTCTTTGTGATAGGGGTGGCAGGTTATATAACAAGTGGGGGCAGAGGGGCTGTGGAGGAGTTGAGCGGCAGACCGTGGCTTGACAGCTCTCTGAAAGTAGAAGGCAGGTCTAACGCGCATGAGTGACAGTTATGTCGAGATAAAGCTTCCTGTCAGTCTACAGCAAGTGTTGCCCACCATCAACTGCCAGCCCCCCCGCTCAGTTTACCCCCGAGTGGCTCTGTAGACAGGACAAAGGAGATCTTAAATGTTGTGTAACTCCTCAACATAAGACAAAACAAAAAATCTTGACAGACGTTTTTAGACAAAGTCATTAAAAGGTTGTGATTTTTGCAGGACAGCGAGACAAAAAAAATAATTCAGGGTATATTTTTTATAATAGTAGCACTTTTTATTGTTTGTTTTCAGCAAATTCAAAAAATAGYTAATTTTTTTATTCCTCTCACAAACATAAGAAAAAAAATCAGTATCATCGTCTTTGTCTCACTGTGTTAACAGTTAACTCAAATGAGGCAGCTAGCTTAGCATAGCTACATTACTGGAGGGAAAAAAATGGTGGGAAAAAGCAAGAACACAAACC
>NW_013952671.1:542932-544226 GCF_001266775.1 Austrofundulus limnaeus
ACCTCATGTGTACAAAAACACAAACTAGATTTCATCATGTCCATATTTGTTAAAAGTAAAATATTGCCAAMATYGAAAAAGGCTGTGCTTTAAATGGATTTAAGAGGAACAGTAGAAGTCTTGATGGCAGTATTGATTGGTGCAGGTGTGTTAACATAATGCCAAAGTAGAGAGACAGCAGCAATGAGCTTAGAGTGTCAAATATTACTGCTCATAAATTTGGAAATGGATAAAAGGACACTTCCAAAAAAGTTGGAGTCCATTTAAACATTAAGAAAGATTAATTAYAAACAGTCACTGGTCTTCTGGTGGATGTCCCACAATTTCACCCTGAGGTCAGACCATGTTCAGGAAAATGAAAAAGAAAACTCAAGTTTCTACATACCTCAGTTTGCAGTTTAAAGTTCGTGACAGTACAACCAGAAAAAGAACATAAACGGGTTGTTTGGAAGCGTTACCTCTTTTCTCCAAATCCAACCTGGCAGCTTGACTCGGGTTTGTTCTTTGGACATCTGAAACAAAAGCAGAGACATCCGGTCAACCTGCTCATATTTGGCAAAAACAATCCCAACCTTTCAGCAMAAACACTTCATGTGGTGGAGGGGTGAAGAATTGACATTTTTTTCAGCAACAGGACACCTTAAAGAGATCTCAGGCTGTTTTCACGTTTGCTTTAATGTGTTTTTTCTCTATTCTACCGAAAGTTCTTGTTTTTGACATGTTATACCATTTAATCAGTTAAAATATTGTCTATGTTTATTACATTTTTCAGTTAAGCACATTGCCATTTCATTATTGATGCAATGCATTCTGGGGATGATGACAAGAGGTCCCACTTGAGACTAAAATACACAGAGTCAAAGCTAAAAAGCAATAATGTGTGACAATAAATTTAAATTTTGTATTAGTTTCTATGTTCTGCATAATATATGGGTTAAAACAATCAAATGTGATGGTAATGTGCAGTAAATTAGCTCTGGAGCTAAGACCTTATATATGCAGCTAAATATTACTAATAAATGTGTAGTGTTAGCTCTCAAGCTAATATTAGCTCAGAAGCTAATGCCAAATATTGCTATATTAACTCTGGAGAAAATGCGAAAGCTAAAAGGCTAAAGATAAAGTCTTCCTTCCAGTGAAGCAGCTTTGTTGTCTTTAGTACAGTATATTTACAGTCTCGTTTTTTAGTTTAAGTATATGTTTACCAATTAATTTCTAATGATACAACTAGTTGGAGATCATTGGGCCTCATGCAAGAACCGTTCGTACGCACAGATTTGTTCTTAAATTGTGC
>NW_013952671.1:545116-549565 GCF_001266775.1 Austrofundulus limnaeus
TACGAACAAAAGTAAGAGAAATTTAGGATAAGAATACGAACATGTTCTTGCATGAGGCCCATTGAGTCCACCATAAACTCCTTTATACACTAAAGTATTCTAGACTCAACTGCGAGGCCATTTGTCATACAAATAAAGCTTGGCCCAGATCAGGTTATGGGCCACAGTTCTCTCAAATGTAGCAGTAAATTTATAACAGAYTGTTTGAAAGAGAAAAACACGAAAGTGTTGCAGTGGTCCAGTCAAAGTCTGGACTTCAACCAGACAGAAATGCTGCAGTAGACCTCAGGGAAATAACTAGATTGTTTTGTGACAGTTTGGAGTTATTTTCTGTTGAATATTTTGCTTATTGTGATGTTTGCTTTCCTTCAGTTCATTTCCTTCATTCCCCTCTTTTCTTTAGTCAGTTCCTGAGTCTTGTCCCGCCCTCTTACACCTGTTCCTTTTCATTATTAGTCTTAACTCTTGCCACTTCCCTAGCCAACCCTAAAGCTTTTCTAAACCTCTCCTTGTCCAGCTATAATCTACTATTGTGGGCTTTATGTCAAGTCTGCGACATGAAACCTGACACAAATCTCACAACTCCTAATGAACTGGAACCCATTGGTAATTAGTGTGAGTCAAAATGTCTGTACAGTCATGAGACACTGATGAAGTCATACAGAAAATGACGTCCCTAATGGTAAGTCTACTAGCTGTTAAATCCAGGTCACTYTCTTTAAATCTCAATAGGTAAACCCCTTAGACATCATGGTTGGGTTTTCTTTTAACCAGTAGTTTGAGCTTACAAACTTTTTTTTTTTTTTTGCATCTGAATCCCTTTATTGAATGTTATACACTTTTGTCTGGTGACCACTGATAAGGCAGTACCGGAGGATTGTTTGACAGCGTACTGATGTTGGGCAGATTCCATAAAGCAGACCAGAACAGGGCTATTATACTTGTAGCTCCTGTATTCCAGTTCAAATTAAAGCCTGAGGCGTGAGGATCCCACGCAACTCTTGACAACCACCAGCTGTACGTTTGCTYGGCTCTGCACACGACGTGTGAACAAACACCAAGCCCGATCTCTGGGTAGCGTCGAGAAAAGTCCCGCTGCTTTTATTTCTGCTACTCGCTCAGCTGGGCAGAGGGACAACCTCTGTCATGGAGCGGGTCCGCCCGCTGAGCCAGACGACAGGGAGAAGCTGCGCCGAGGCACCCAGCCAGAGGCCTTACAGGCAGGGAGCGCCGGGGCTCAGGCTGAGACCGTTTCACCAGCTGAATGTCCACCTGGGCGATAAACGTTTTAGACTCCATTCACACACACCCCCTCTGGGCTCACAGCAGGACATGGACACAGATCCGCTGCTGTCCTAGCAGAGCCAAACCCAGAGAGAAAAGAGGACTAAAATTACAAATGAAAAAGAAAAAAAGTGTTACATATTTAAAGAATCTTTGGCCGACCTTCCAGTTTTTATTTTTTAATGTCTGAGTCAGTGAGTTGAGCTTTACAAGAGCAAATAATTGTCCATAATAAAAAAATAACTAAAAGCTGAAATATTGTAAACATACAACCTTATTAATGTGAAATTTAGTGGATTTTTGGGTGATTAAAAATGATAATTTACAACCAACACATGAAATTCCCTTTGTTTTGTTTCACAGTACAGAACACAGCCGGTTTGGATGTTATCAGTCCATTAAATGGACGTTATTAGCGGTTATCAGTCCCATAGAATGGCTTCAGACTGTCCTGACAGTGCCCCCTAGTGGTTTACCAGTGCCATGTAYGTTGGAATGCAACAATCTGCTACTGCTGGAGTCCGGTCTACTTTATCGTAGCCCATGTCATTTTCTCTAAAATTAACCTTAGTGGTTTTATGCCTCATACTAACCAGCTGACAGTCTGAAGCCATTCACTGGGACTGATAACGACTAATAACGTCCATTTAACGGATGATAACATCCGAAGCGGGTGCAGCACAAAACAATGTCAACTATAACATTGGCAGCACGATGGATCAGTGGTTAGCACTGACGCCTCACAGCAAGAAGGTCCTGGGTTCGATCCCYRGTTYDRAYCTGGGGTCTTTCTGTGTGGAGTTTGCATGTTCTCCTCGCGCTTGCRTRGGTTTTCTCCGGGTACTGCGGTTTTCCCCCACAACACAAAAACATGTACAATAGGTTGCCTTCAGGCCCAGGCCACTCTTGAAAAAGAGATCTGCGATCTCATCTCAAAGGGATTTGCCTGGTAAAATAACAATAAATGAATAAATATATAAATAACATTACATTACATTAATTAGCTTTTTATTAAAGGTAAAAATAATAAATTACCATTAAAATTTGCAACAAAATAAAAATTGACTATATTGCTGCTGGTTGTTTGCAGCTACATTAATGGTGCAACTGTGGAAAAATATGAAGTGCCTGCCTTAATATGGAAAACACTGTACCATTAATTGTGTGTATGAGTGTCAGTTGCCATGGTTACCTGTGTCGATATGTGCTGTGAATTGTGATTTATATTTGAGGCCGGGCTTTGATGTGTGGTCACTGTAAGAGAGATGTTTGATTTGGATGTTTGTTCGTCAGCAGAGAGAAAATTGCTTCAGAAGTTCAGTTTGAACTCTTTAAGCGAGGCTGCGGTTATTGTTTTGTTTTTAAATGTTTTTTGTTTCAGTTTACAGGGGGACTTTAACAAAAAACGAAGAAAAAAAATAAATCAGTTCATCAGGGTTTGTTGAAGATGCAATCAGGACGAGCTGAGCTAAAGTGGCACCCATCCTTAGCTTGGAGCACAGACAGATAAATTATCTAAAGGAAATCAAGGTAATGAYTTTCATTTACTCAATAAGATGATATTAATTATCTGTCCGACTGATTAGGAGTCCAAAATTACCAAGAGCCCTGCCTTGAGATGGATGTCTTTCTGATCGAGACGTAATGTAAACCTTTGTAGGTCTTCCAAACAACCACTCATCAATTTACATATTTTCATTTACGCAGATTATAGCCCGACTCTGACTGCACCACTGCTTTTGTTTTCTTCAGGGACTTTGATGTTATCACAAACACCCCCTCCCCCCGCTGCCACCCTCTGTGGAAAAGTAATGAAATGATGAATTTGTGAAACAACCGCAGGGTGACTATGATGAATTTTGTGGTATCTCTCAGACTAATAGCTCTGTCAACAACAAGAACTCTATAGACGAGCGCAAATGGGCAAAGCAATCATGGTATTTGTGGTTTGATGCACAAAGCTTGAGCAGGGAAGGGGTGCGGTGGGGGAGGCAGCGTCAATCGAGGCCGCGAACATCTCCCCGATGGAAAAAAGTTAATATGGCATTGATTACTGAGGCCACTGCGTTTTTTCCCCCACCCAATAAAYGCTAAAACAATGCAGCTTCCATCAGCCGTCTGTCTGAGTTCACATTTGTTGTTTTTGTGTGGGGCAAAGTGTTGTTGGCCTCCATGTTCTAGAAGCACTTTCAGACTAATCGGAAAAGGCGTTGAGGGATTACTTTAAAAGCCGCAGAACAAAGACTCCAAGAAGCACCAGTTTCAAACGGTACTGTCGATGTTTAAACCTTTGGGTTGGCGGGTGAAGATTCTCCGACTGTAGAGAGGAAGAATGTGTAGGTGGGAGTAACCTTTCCAACAACTGCCAGCGGTTGTACTACATCATGAACAGGGGTTTGGTTTTAGAGGGAGACGAGCCGAAAATCAAACTCTGAGGCAATTTTTTTTAGTTTTTTACTAAAGAGGTGAATCATGGCTGGTGCTACAGCTGCTTCTTGACTGTTAAAAACAACTGTACTCGTGTGAGCAAAATATCAAAGAGCTGTTTTAGCTGCTAATCTACTACAAGAATGACATGCTGTGGAAATGACAGAGTTATAGCTATTTTGGTCAAATTTTAAAATTTACAACATGAGATCTATTAGTCCTTGGGGTGTGTGTTGTGCCTCTTAACTACTACCAAATCAAAACTTTAGCTCAGTATTTGCAAATATAATAGAATTGATAGTTAACCCTCTGAGGTCGACGCCTGCTCTGGAGTGGGCGTCGACCTCAGAGGGTTAATAGGTCGATCAGCTGTGGCAGCCGTCTTGAACCGGGTTGACTCTAAAAGTGTTGTAGTTGCAGATGTGCATCCAGTGGTTACTTTTTGCCCACTTTTTTGCTAACGGACAATAGGGATGGGCGATCGATCTGATACCAGGTAAATACAAGGCTAGTATCGCCAATACCATGCAATACAGATACTTTTTACTTTAAATGTCATGTCTGTAGTGGTCACCCTGGGTGGAATAAACGTTCCACCTGCCTTTGAACTTGACCACGGAAGGCCTCCTTTAAAGAACAGAACTCTGTTCAATTTTTATGGTCATAACATGTTTTCTTAAACAATTAAGGGACATTTTATTCTCTATAGTCAAGATAATAAACAAAATAGTAATGTTC
>NW_013952671.1:551908-557273 GCF_001266775.1 Austrofundulus limnaeus
GGTCACGTGTGCGCAATGATGCAGTGTACTTGGCATCTGAAATACATTTCCTCAAAAGTATTTTTAATCTGAAAAGAGCTTCACTGAGTGAGAAGTAGTGTTTGGAGCTCAGCAGACAGTTTCAGTTTCACTTTCAGTTTCACCCGAGAGCCTGCAGGAGTTAGGGGCGGGGTGTATGTGGGGAGGAGGGGGTGCACTCTGCCATGAGGAAGTTCAGCTTAAAGACACGCCCCGGGGGCGTTTCTGGTCCCCACCTGTCATTTTGCTCCTCAGCGTGGCTKCCTAAAAACACTGCAGGATTTCTCAAACATGCATGAATGAGTCAAAGCAAGGCTTTGGGCATGTTTTTGTTATGAGAGTACAACATTATAACATGACATAAAACTCAAAAAAGTTGATTTTACATGATATTGCTCCTTTAAAACAAAAGTATTTATAGCAAGTTGTGCAATGGAAAGAACACTGCAAGTACTTTGAAGAAACCACTKGTACTATTGTCTACTGACTTGTTTTTGTCAATGAAATAATCTTTGAAGATAAGAAGGTTCTGCTGTTGGTGGTATGATCTTCTCATTGCCTAATATTAAACTGTTTGTACCAGTTGAGACCTTAAAAAGGAACACATGTCCTAAAGAGTTGATATTGTGCTTAATGACAAGTTTATATCTGAAATAAGCTAGACTCCAAACATCCTTTTTAATAAAGGTAACACATAAGCCTAGCAGCTTTGTCCCTGAAAACAACCTCAAACAAGCTAAAAAAGCATTAATTAGTTGCATTTAATAAGTCTCGTTTCTTTGTTCTGTGTGTGTTTGTGTGGGCGTGCTGGAAAAGGAAAATGTTTTCAGATGGCCAGCTGCTTACGTTCTGTTTTTTTTGTGTGTGCATGCATGCGTCGACAGCCGCGCACGTCTGACCACATACCAATCAACTGCCTGGATAATGAGTGTAATTGATTGGAGCCTCATTCAGATTCTGCAGAATAGAGCATGCAAATTGTCCCTGCCAAGTCGTAATGAGAGCCCTGTTTAATGGCACAATAAAAAAAAAAAATCTCTTTTAATTTTTTTATTTGTTTTCTTTATAAACTGAGACAAAAGCTCTAAGCTGATTGCATGGTTGTATACCAAAAAAATAAATAAAATAAAAAAACAAAACAAAACAAAGGCTCCCATAAGCAAATGGTGGCTTATCTCCCTTTACAGAGACAATGTGACATTTGCATCTACCTATAGATGTAGAATTAATAAAATGATTGTTTTTCTGTTATTGAATGCGTCTSACACAATGTCCAGAAAAAGTTACCCCTTGTGCTTGACTTAAGGCTGCTACCTGCTGCGGCCGTAAATCACGACCGTGTTCACCATGTCACTATCACGAGCGCTTGATCCCGCGTTACTCTTTAGAAAAATGCTCAGAGAAAGCACAATTAGTTTAATGGCAAGCCCATTTTTTCAGCCACAGTGAGGCTGTAAATGCTTTAAATTACAAAATTGCTATTTTAATTCACACAGTGACAAATAAAAAGTGAAGTACAGAGACAGCGTGGTGGGGTAAAATGAAACTACATGTGCTGAATGTTCATGTGACTGTTCTGTAATCAAAATATTAAAGTTGGCAATTCAGGCACACTGGTAGGGTATGACACCCCTTCAGGCCATGATTTGGTACTGACTGACAACAAAACATTAAAAGTCAGAGGTTTCTCTCTTTTGACAAACCTGATCTGAATGATTAAGTGATTAATAGGCTTTTGCAGAACTTAAAGACATGCTTCATGGAAAACAACTAAAACATGAAAGACAGTAAGTAGCCCTTGAAGACGAGGAATGGGCATCACTGAACAACGTTAACACAAAGATAAAAATGTTGCCTTGAAAGTAAATAAATAACTAAATAAATAAACCAGGTAATGAAAACAGCAGCATCGAAAATACATTGTATTGTGCAAAATATGTCAGAAACTCACTCAAATTAGCAAATTCCGAGAGATTCCATGTTTTATACTGGATTCCATTTTGTGCAAATTCCGTGATTCTACATATCTCCGTCCTGCTTTTATTTTTACTTTTTACACACCTGGGAAATTTTTCCACGTACCCCTGTAAAATGCTCGCGTACCCCTGGTTGGGAATCACTGCTTTAGACAGTGTGAAGAGCTGAAGGAACTGTCCAAGGTCCTGAAAGGGCTGGAATATTTTAGGACCTTGAACAGTGTGAAGGGTTAAAGGAACTGTCCTGATGCATCTCAGTAATCCAGGTAAAAAATCAAAAGGAAAAAAAAAATTGTATAGGTCCTCTGGACGGGTTCTTCTTTAATGAAACGTTTCGTCTCTCTGGAAGTCACCTGGAGGCAGGACTTAAAAGCCTGAATTTTGCCTGAAACTCTCAGACTGAAGAAGTCTCTTGGAAGAGAGACGAAACGTTTCATTAAAGAAGAACCCGTCCAGAGGACCTATACAATTTTTTTCCCCCCTTTTGGTTAAAGGAACTGTCCAAGGTCCTGAAAGTGTGATTATTATTATTAAAGTGATTATTAAATAAAAAAATATTCATTTAACCCCCTTGAACGTTTAATTCTCAGACGTTTTATTTTTTCAACTCAAAAAGATAAAGCCTTGAAAGTGCAGAAGAATTTAAATGACTAAACCAGCTAATGGCAGGTGCAGAAAACAGCAGTCCAAAATACAAAACAAACTCACCCAAATGAGTAAATTCTGTGAGATTCCACGTTTTATACTTGATTCAATTTTGTGTTAATTCTGTGAGTCTGATGGTAATTTCCACATTGCAGAAATCATAGGGCCCTACAAATCTCAGTCCTATTTTTATTTATAWTTTTAAAGACCTGGGTAATTTTTCCTTGTACCCCCTTTAATGTGCTTGCGTACCCCAAAGGGTACACGTACCTCTGGCTGGGAATCATTGTCTTAAAGGCATACCAATTGAGAAGGGGCCTATGTAGTCTTAAAGAGCCTAATACTTGCTGGTAGGTACATACAGTATGTGATGGATTTCTTGTTTTTTGGTGCATAATTTGATGATCCTCTTTTGGTGTGTCTTCTGGCTACAGAAATCTTAATGACGTGTGAGTGCTGTCATTGACTTGCATAATTCAATCCCACCCCAACCCCATTCAAACATGTGCAAACCCAAAACACACCCATCAAAGTGTTGTAAATGCTGTCTAACGTGTCCATGAAAGATCCTCTGTGCCTGTTGACCTACTCACTATTTTGACTGATTGTCACCTGTTCCAGTTTCTGGCTAATAAATGATGCCCCCATCTACAATATACCCTCTGGTATCCATTTAAGAGACATTCAAACTCTTTACAAACTAAATCATGGGCACTAAATTATATTGAAATCTGTCCACTCCTTCTAGATGCCCAACATCTTTTTTGTTTTGTTTTTTAGTGAGTGTTCAACTATAAACCCAGCCAGCACCTGATCAGAAAGGTACACCAAGAAACTAAAAGAATCCTGTCTTTAGTGCACTTTTACAAAAAGGACATAGCAGCATTTTGAATAGTCTGGTCCGTTCTGAACAAATAAATGAAATAAATAGACAGATGCTTTGCTCGTCTTGCACTCTGACTCAGAGGAAGATTAATTTCCAYTCAATTTGTTAAACTGCTTAGAACCCAGGACTTTTTTTCCGTGCACTCGTCTTGTTGCAGCGAACCTGCCCCCCTATGCCCTGCAACCCCTTTTGGCCCATCCGTAATCCTTCAGGATCCTGTGGTCAATATCTCAAGATTGATTCACCTCTCCAGTCGAATAAACTATTAAATCCATTAGTAAGACAGCTCAGGCTTACTWTACATTTTGATTGCAATCAATTCCTATCCTTTGCTGTTGTCGGATTCTGTCCAAATGTTCAAATGCTTGACTCGGACGACTGCTAGAGGCCTTACAAAGTGAAAATTTAGCCAATGACTCAAGTTATTAAGATCAATACTTGGAGGCAGAGGAAGCACAAAATGAAAACTTCCATTGACAAGATGTAGAGGTGAGTACAGAAGGATAATGATTATACGTTTTTTTTACAGACATTATTATGTGATGAATTTGGATCATTTGCGGGTTGCAGAAACACAAGACATGAATCATAATAATGTTTGTGTCAAAACATGGACAGAATCGCAGACGAAAGCACCAGTCTAATACATTTGTTTCAAACAATACAAGGTTAAGTTCCAAACTTTGTTTTCTTATTTTGCTTCAGTTATTAAGGTTCTAATTTTTAGATTTTGAGAAGTCTAATAAAAAATGTACCAAAATGCCTTTTATTTAGAAGTTCAGTTTAGAGTCATCTAAATGTAGATGTGAAGGAACCACACGGTATTATTTTTAAAGAGGCCACTGTGTTTTTATTAGACACTTTGATTCAATCATATCGTCCATTTTATTGGTTTTACGGTTTTATATTTTGAATTTTAATCAACTGGCTGCTGCCTTGGCCAGGTCTCCATTGTAAAAAAAGAGATTTGGATTTCAATGACACTGCATGCTAATGAAGTAAAATAACAGTTCATGAATAAATATAATAAAACATTTAACAGTTTTTTAGATAAATATTTCCATCAGAAAGCTGTAGAATTTAAATTACAGCTAATAAAGAGGGAGTTTGTAAAACCTTCATGTTTTCTGTGACATACAGCGCATTCCATCTAGTGATGTTGAGTGTAGCTGCAGCTTTCATTTAGGTTAAACTACTTTAAATTTCAAAAGTTTACAATTAAGCAGAAGTGAATTTATTTTGTTATTAATTAGGGGTGTCTTGATACCAGTTTTTCCTGCATGACTACAAGTACTTTAGTTGGGGTATTTGCGGATACCAAGTACCAATATTGAGTACATACTGAATTAGAACCAAAACATTAAACAATGACTTTTAAAAACATGTTTCTTTTATTTAGAACAAGATGTCTCTCCATCCTTATAGGCTTACAACCCCTCTGACTGGATAAAATCTGATCAACTGCATGGTATACTGTTGTGACATTTAAAATAAATAAAATTAACAATAAAATTATCATTCAAACATATACAGTACTATAGACAATACTCCACTGAATGTGTTACAGTTTAGATTTTAGGGAAACTTTTTCCAGTTCCATATGTGATGCTAGTGTCTAGTATCAATACTAGTRTTGGTGTGGGACCCAAGTATTGGTTCATTTTGTACAAGTATGAGTACTTGTAACAATGCTGGTATCGGGACACCACTCATGATATTCCAGTCTGACCAAGTGTGTTGGTTTTGTTATATATACAGCGGGTAAAATAAGTATTGAACACGTCAACATTTTTCTCAGTAAATATATTACTAGAGGTGCTAATGACATGAAATTTTCACC
>NW_013952671.1:560229-562306 GCF_001266775.1 Austrofundulus limnaeus
ATATATACGTATATATAGTATAAAAAGTGTTTAATAAGTGGCAGACAGAAACAGACTTGAACATGAGCTTCAAACAAACAGTCACTGTGCAGAAACTACAAGTCATTTTGGTAAAACTACTAAATTGTAAATAGTAGAACGATCTAGTTTCCAACAGATTTTATCTGTCTCTAGTTCTTTTTGTAGGTGATATGACAAGTAAAAACTTTGAAAGAAACAATCTGAGCTCAGCTGCAGTGGAGGTTTATGGGAGCATGGGTGTGGACACATTATGAGTATTTAAGAAAAAACAATAAGTTAAACAGCAGTGGTGTAGTGGTTTCACACTGGGAAACAATGGCTATTAATAAGTGTATAAACTCTACAGACAGTGTAAAGATTGTAGAAATGAGAATAGTTTGTTGATATTTTGTAAAGTTTCAAACATTCTATGGTGAACTTTTTTTTGCGTAAAAACTAAAGATAAAGTCCAACTTTTTGTGACCTGTTTCAAATTTAAATTATGTGAAGCTWTAGAGCTCTAAAAAAGGCTGAGTTTTCTCATTTCTTCCTACAAAATTCAACCGTTTTTGGTGTTTTGCTACGAAACATCGTAATACACTATCTAGATTGATCTGCGTGTTTCTAAGCTTTTAATGTACGCATTTTCCCAAAGCTGCATGAAGTGACGCAAAATTAAAATTCTGATGGAAATGGACGAATTACAAGTGAACTAATAATGGCTTTTACATCGGCTCCCTTAATCAGTTTAAATAAAAGTACACCTTTAAATAACATTGTTTYAAAAGAAATGCATTTGTTTTCATTTGTGTTTTAAGCAATAACGCTCCTGTTTAGAGCAAATGAATTTCYTAAATCCAGTCAACTGTGGGACACGTACAGAAAGGAAAGCTCTTTTTCCCCCTGTCTTGCATGAAAGCTTCTTGGCATGTTACTGCATCTTAATCTTTGAATTTCTGCCTAAAATAGCATCATAAGCTGTTTTTTTCCAGTCACACACTTTGTGTCTGCCTCGTATTTTCCGCACGATAAGAATTTTTTTTTTGGGGGGGTAATCCTTCCGGGATTAAAGACGACTTCCTCTAATACCTGGAGATGCAAGTCAACCGCACTTAGTAGGTAGCAAGTGTAAAGCTGGTGTTGCTGCACGAAGAGGAGGGAGGAAGAAACGTTTTGGGATGAAGAGACCGAGCAGGAGAGAGGGAGGGGAGGATGATAGAGGGGAAGAGCTTTAATGCTGGGCTCCCTTTTAGACATGCTTTTAATTCCTCGGCAGGAATATCAGCAATATTTAACTGGAAATGTCACAGAATGTCAAGTCGGAAAATGTCACCGGGGAAGGACTGGAGGGTGACCTCAAACCTCCCCTTTAAGATGAAATAAATACGCCTCTGTGGTATTGTAGAGGGAGTTTTTTTTCTTTCCAGGGCATGGTTTTCCATTTTTTACAGAGGCTATTCATTTTCCTAGCAACAGAGGGGCGAAAAGGCAGAAGGCAAGGCAGGGAGAGATAAATGAACTCATCAATCGTGGTGAGTGGGAACACAGGAACGGCTGACGTCTACCCTGTCATTTCCACTAGCCGTACGGTAATTGTTGACTTGCAGCGTTGCATGCATTGTCGGCTCAGGCCTCCTGTATGTGATTAGAGCGGTGAGCACTGAAACAAGCCGCCACCATTTCCTAAACGAGCTACTGGTAAACATTTATATGTGAAAGTGCACAATACAGGGGGTGAATCGCTTAAGCCTTTTTTCTCTTCACCTCAAAGTTGAAACTCTTTCATGAGAAGAATAAAGTTAAAGAGTAACTTACCCCAAAATTAACTTTTTTTTAGCTGATAAACCATCTAGAACAGGGGTGCCCAAACATTTTCCCAGAGGGGACCAAAATGAAAATCTATCCATGGCTGCGGGCCCAAATGCAGTTATATAATACATGAAATACAAACACTTTTTAAGTAAAGTCTTTTATTTTTAACAATTAAGCTGTGCAATGGCCCTCTTTTGTTTTAGTCTGTGCACTTGGAGAAAGTCTGCCATACGCTCAAGTAGCAAAGGCTCATGGGACATATCAT
>NW_013952671.1:563407-564406 GCF_001266775.1 Austrofundulus limnaeus
AACACGAGTCAGTCCCAGACTGAGTTGACTTGATCAAGTCTCTCTCTGTCTCTGGTGAGGATGGGGGTGAAAAATCCTCCACCTCAGACCGATCAGAGATGTAACTATCTGCGTTGCTGTGGTCACTCTCCATGTAGCATCAATTATGCTAATGCTAGCTGTCGCGTTCTCTCGTCCTGGCCACACCTCCATTCTCTAACCCCCCCCCTTCCCTACCCACTTTGAGGCATTTTTCAAATTTCGCCTTGGGGTGGAGTCATCTTTTCACAGCGGGGTAAGATACACTTTAATAAAACACCTGACAGTAATGCATATCACCTGCCAGCTATCAAGGCAAAGTTTTGTACTAAAATCATGCTATGTTGAGAAATGAGTGTCAAACCTCCAAGGTACAAACAGGCAGGTGCTTGGCAAATTTTGGTGTAGTGCTCAGAGTAAAACAAGTTGCAGATTCTACCACAGCAAATTTTAGACCTGTCAAACTGACTGAGTTATAGCCATTTAGCTCATTTTAACACTAGTAAGCTGTAGCAGCCATCTTGAATTGGATTGACTCGAAAATGTAATCATAGCCATAGGTCCATTGATCATTTACTGAAAGATTCATTCAAATCTATCAATTAATACATGATATTTATTTTGCTAACAGACAAACAAGGATGCCGTTAAATGTTAATACTAAAGTTTTAGATATAATTYTAACACTTGGAGTATGTGTTGTGTGTGACTCTCACTTGCAGCCATGCCAAACTTGAGCTCAGTAGTTGTAAATATGATTGAATTAAATCCTTTTATGTGTTTCCTAAAATTAGCTGACCATTTAACTAAATGGTATCAGAGGTACAGTACATTCAGTGAATATTTCCTGAAAGTTTTATTAAAATCCATCTTGTAGTTTATGACAGATTTGGGTAACGAACACACACAGGAAAACTAAACAAAACTAAACAGTATTGTTTAGTTTTGGCTTCCAGTGGTGGGTGTTGAAGTGTGTGTGTG
>NW_013952671.1:564606-565864 GCF_001266775.1 Austrofundulus limnaeus
AAGTGGGGCCTGCGGGCCAAATTTGGCCCGCCAAGCCATTTGATTTGGCCCACCAACAGTTGCCAAAGTTACAAGGTTGTAACCTGTTATCCTATAGAAACACAGTATTTCCATTGGTCAAATGACTATATAAAAGGGCTGTAGTGCATATAGTTTTCATTCATGGTGCTGGCATATCTTGGATTTATTAGGATTAAACATGAAACATGAAATGACAACAAGAAATATTTAGAKCAGATTTAACCACACATGTAGATTTGCACACTTTATAAGGCCACAAAAACTCATATTTTATCAATTTATGAAATATCCCATGAGCCTTTGCTACTTGAGTGTATGGCAGACTTTCTCCAAGTGCACAAACTAAAACAAAAGAGGGCCATTGCACAGCTTAATTGTTAAAAATAAAGGACTTTACTTTAAAAAGTATTTGTATTTTATGTATACTGCATTTGGCCCSCAGCCCTGGATAGATTTTCATTTTGGCCCTCTTGGGGAAAATATTTGGGCACCCCTGTTTTAGAGTTTACGTCATGTTATAACATTATTGTCTCATCAAAAACATCCCCGGAGTGTTTTTGACTCATTCATGCATGTTTGAGAAATCCTTGAATCTCTCGTTGTAGCCACGTGGAGCTGCCTAAATGCTTGCTGGTACAAAGCTCCGCCTATTTACACAAAGCTCCTCCCATGGAGCTCAGTCTGCAGCCGATCTCTGGCCCCACAGAGCACCCCTCCTCTGAAGCATTGTTGTGAAGACGAGCTGAAGTGGGAGTGCCTGAAATTGTAGGAGGTTCTTAAAGAGACAGAGGCCAATTTCAAGGCATTTATATAGTTTATGATGCAAAGTCAAATTCATTTTTGACATATTCAGCATTTTCAGAACAACTGAAGGTAGCATAGTTACTTGGTTGTGGTATAGAATTTAATTTTTTTGCCTGGAAAATACATAATACACCCCCTTTAAATATAAGCAAAACTATGGCGATATCAGTTTTGGCATAAAGCATTAGCAATACCTTCACAAAGCACCAGACCAGAAATAGTCAAACTATCCCTTTAATCCTGAGGCACACCCTACATACTGCTGAGCAATGCAGCAGGAAAATGAGTGTTGACATTTGAACCCACGCAACAGAGGACCGGACTACTAGATGAGCTGGGATCCTGCAGCATTAGAAGAGATTTGCACAGGAAACAACAAAACATAAAGCAACTCTGGTCAACAATCAATAAGGCTGGAGACATGGTGGGTGGG
>NW_013952671.1:566219-572705 GCF_001266775.1 Austrofundulus limnaeus
CACACACACACACACACACACACACACACACACACACACACACACACACACACACACACACACACAATACAACACAAACAGTTAGCCTGGGAGGCTCAGAGGTGAAATTTAAAAAGGACATCAGGAACGAATAGAAACAGGTTTCATCAGGGAGTCAAAAAAAGGGACAAATTTAACGATTGTTGTATCAAAAACATTCTGCGTTGCTGCTGTGATGTTAAAGTGCACYACTGAATATCAGTTCAATAAATCCCAATTCAGCCCACCTCTATTGATCAAATAGGGTCCAAAGGTCCGTATATTCTCTTCTTTTTAAGTGTAACTGGAAAGAAGCATGAAGCTTGAGCAGATGGGTTTATATTTTAATGAATCACAAGCTAGTTAGAGAAGCAGCAACAGAAAACTGGTTGACAGTTTGCCTGGTGATCAGACTAAATACTGTTAAAGGGGCAATATCATGTAAAATCAACTTTTTTGAGTTTTATATCATGTTATAATGTTATACTCTCATAAAAACATGCCCAAAGCCTTGCTTTGACTCATTCATGCATGTTTGAGAAATCCTGCAGCGTTTTTAGGCAGCCATGTTGAGGAGCAAAACGACAGGTGGGGACCAGATATGCCTTTTGACCAGAAACACCTCTGGGACGTGTCTTTAAGCCGAGCTTCCTCATCACGGAGCACACCTCCTCACACACTACACACCCCGCCCATGACTCATGCAGGCTCTCGGCAGTAACAAAGCAAGCAAGGAGTGAAACTGAAAGTAAAACTGAATCTGTCTGCTGAACTCCTACTTCTCACTCAGTGAAGCTCTTTTCAGATTCAAAATACCTTTGAGGAAATTATTTTCAGATGCCAAGTAAACTGCATCATAGCGCACATGCATTGTAGGCATTCAACCACTAACGTGTTCACTAATAGATGTTGAACAGTACCATGTGAGCAACTTTCCGACCCTTCAAGTCCACAGAATTTAAAATATAAAATTTTTACAGTGTATATATCATCACCTTTTCTACACGAGGCAGCCATGTTGAATTTTGAATTTGAGGTTGGTGGGAATCTTTGACCTTCCAAGTTGGATGTTTACCTGAGCTGGCCTTTCTAGTTCATTTTTCAACCTTCCAAATACAAATGGAGAACATCATAACAACACAGTTGAAAACTAAAAATAAAATGCTTTACTTTAATTATCAGCCTGATTGTCACGTCATTAATCAGTAAACACAATGTGTTTCCACCAGTCATTGGGGCCATCCATATGGAAACATTGTGTTGTAAAAACCACAAAGGTTTTTTTTAGCATCTTAGCTTTCTGTCCAAAAGGAAATGCCGTTTTAGAAGCCTCAAAACAGTATTTTTTGAAAAAAGGGTCCAGATTGAAAAAAACTTACAACCCTAATATTGCATTTTTGTAAAAACTCAAAACACAACCCTTTGAAAACCAAAGTCAAACCTTCGAGTTCCTTGGATGAAGGACACGAGGTCATAAACACTCAGTGTTCTGAGCTTCTCGAGATTCATAAACGGGTCACCAAGAATTCTTTTTCGTTGACTTCTCCGAGCCAAACAGTGGTCAAAGTAGTGCAAAGCGTTTTCTAATTCAATGCCACAGGTACCACACAGACCATTGTCATGGAGTCCCATCACCATTTTGTGGCGGTTGAGCAGGTTGTGCCCAGTTAGAACTCCAACCAGTGTGCTTAAAGTTTCCCTTATCAGACTGATGAGATATTTCCCAAACCTAAGATTTGAGTCTGTGGAAAGAAACTGCACTATGCGAAGAGAAACCACACAAGAACGATGAGAACAGACCAACACCACACAAAAAGACTCCAGGACCGGACCGAGGATCCAACGCAGGACATTCTTGCTGTGAGGCATCAGTGGTAACCACTGAGCTGTTGGGCTGACCAAAGTCCATGCAGTATGGTGCTAATGTGGGCTAATGGTCATGCTAAAACTACAAACTTGTTGAATCATCTGAAACTCTGCCATACACTGGAGTACGTGAAATGCCAGAAAAAAATAGACCAAGACCACAACGTTGGCTAGAACAAACATTTCTCCAGTTAATAGTGGAAACAAACCTATTCAGCTGAGAATCCACAACACACTCTGTCAATCTGTCCTTTACTAGTGTCAAAATAAGAGCTGGAAGGAGATAACGCTGGGCGGACTGTGGCTGTTCAAATGAAGACGTTAGTTGGACGATTTGTAAGTATAATTTTAAAACACAGGGAGATTTAGAGTTAAAAACATGCAGGCACATATGTCATCTATTAATCATTATCAGATAAATACCACAATTTAATTATTGGCTTTTTTTTGGTCAATACTGCCCTGCCCTAACTTGTATTGTTAACTAACTTTCTTTAATATTTACATTTATCAATAGCTATAATAATCTCTAGCTTCGGAACAAATTCTGATCTTGTAAATACAGCACAAAAGATTAATTGAACTGGTTCTGGATAAAGCGCTTCTGGCCCACCTTATGTCACCAGCTTAAATGAAAATCAAGTTTAGAGAAGATAAAATACTTTCCTCCAGCAGAAATTCTAAGTGGCTTACCAAAGGGTCAGGACAGATATGAGGTGACACTCAAAAGATGTGTGTGCATGCGCGCGTGTGTGTGTGTGTTCCTTCCTGCAGCATTGGCAGGTAATTTTATTAAAGGTGCATTATTTCAAGGTCTCAGTCTTTTAAATAAGATAAAGTGTAATCTGCTGTCTGTGGCAGCTGAGTGTCCTTTTCTAAGGTCAGATTGCCTCTTCTTCCCCGGTCTACAGCAAGACTTCTGGGCCGAATCAGTGTTGTTATGTCTTAAAATATTTATATCTTAAAATATTGATATATTTTTTTGATGTGGACCATGGTGAAAAAGCACCATATTGTTGTTGAGCATGTTGTTTTTCTGAATTAAAATACTTAAATGTACAGAAGCAGCACTCACAAATACAGACTGATTTGAATGAAATACATGATATTCGATTCAAAGAAATCTAAATGTGGCACATTGCGGACCTGAAATTTGAAATATTATAATTTAATGCAGTCGTAAGGGGCTTAATAATTGCTCTTTTTCAAGCACCATTTCCCAAAGCATGTGTTAACAAGTAGGTGGTCTGGAGCTGCCATTGAGAAAGCGTGGGATGCAATGCTTTATGTAATCAGCAAACAAATTATGCAAAGCTCTTCTTCTGAAGTTTTCGTCGACACAAAGACATACCATCGCTGGGACCTTGAATCATGAAGAAGAAGCATCATCATCAATAAAGCTGCATGAAGCTGTACTGTGTTTTTTTTTTTACAGTTGAAAAACACCCACAWAGAGTGGCCATAACCCAGAGGACCCTCATTCAGATTTTATTTTCTATTACTTCAAGCTCCCAAACTGAACCAAAAATTTTATTTTTTCTGGTCAAGGACAAGAAAGAATTTATTTTTCTTGACACCCATGAGCTATTTGATTATTTCAATGTTTTACTTTTATTGCTACTCTGAAAAAGTTTAATACAGAAATGTGTAAAAAAAAAGCCAGCAAAATACAGTTTTATGCTTTTCTAGCAGTCAGAAACCCAAATGTGTAATTTAAATCTGCTTTATATTTTGACAGAGCCCCTTTCTATTTTCTCAAAAAAAAAAAGAAAAGAAAAAATATATATACTCGACATTTCAGTGTGGCAGAGGCTCTGTGAGCATCCAATTTATCCTCCAAAGCCTGCTGGGTAATATCAGGGCCATGTTGCAACATTTTCACAGGAGGATGAAATGCCAGAGATGTTCCTGACCGAGTCCTGTTTCTGTTAGACCATCAGAACTTGTTTCCCCCAGGSTCAACTTTTCTGACAGGGACAGAGAGAAAAAGGCCTTTGAGGATTTAAAAGAATAAATGTATTTATTTACAGTACTAAACAAAAGAGTTTTAACTCCCTTAAGTTCATACTTGATCATATTCTCCATCATGAGTGAGCCAGACCTTATGTTCAGTCTTTCTTTGGATTTTATAAAATAGGAAAATAAATCTAGCAAAGACTTGACAGAAGACCTGAGAGTTGTATTGTTTCATTCTTTAGTTGATGATCTAAGGCAGTGGTTCCCACCCCTTTTTTTGTGTCACTTCAGTAGAAAACTGAACCAAATATTAGTTTTTTTAGTTTATTTATTTCTTCATCATCAGTGACTTTTTTTAAGTAAAGAGAAAATAGAGACAGAGAAAAACAGAGAGAGAAGTAATTAGAAAGATAGAAAGATTGAAATAGCAATTACAAGTATATTAAATATACACCAACAAAACACAGAACCACACACCCAACATCTGTCCKCTCACCTGAAAAATAAATGGATAAATACATGGAGGGCATATATAAAAATATACACATACCCATACATATATAAAGATATACATACATACATGCCTACATTCATAAATATTGTCAGTATATACACACAGACATATATACACACTCAGTGACCAGTCAGAACCCCCCCGGATCAGAACACCTGTTTGTGAGCAGTTGTGAACATGCGTGTATATACAAGATTTCTCCAATGGAATATTTAATAGTGACTGTGGAGGATCGGACACCCAACCCCCAAGACACGAGGCAGTCATAGGGAAGACCAGAGCCCAAGGGCCCGAGAGGGATCCCGAGCGCAGAGCCCCAAGAGGCACCCGCACGGGAAGATCCGCCCAACCCCCCCCAGATCAGACCATAGGGGAGAACTGGGAGAGTCCCCCCAGCGACCACACGCACAGCCCCCGGGGCCAGCAGCGACAAACTCATGGGCCCCACTGGCACCCGCCATACCAGAGCAGATCCAGGARAGGGCACAGAGGTCCGGGCCCCCAGGGCGCACCCCCTCCAGGCCAAAGCCCAACAGGGCAAGAGGCCCTGAGCCCCAACAGGCAGTCACCAGGCCAGGCCGGCACACACCCCAGCGCCTAACCCCAGACCCCGGGAACCCCCAGCACACCGGCAGCCAGCCGCACACCCCACCGGGGGGCCAAGTAGCAACGGGCCCCCAGATAAACCAGCAGTAGGGGCTGCCCAGACCGCAACCTGACAAATACCCAAACATACACAATCGCACCATCCCACCCTCATCCTCACCCCCACTCAATCAAAGACATACAAGGACGCCACATTCCACTCATACCCCCGATACACACTCTATACCCCCCAGGTCCAGGACATGCACCCACCCCCTAATGGAGGCCGCACACACCCGAACCCAGGAGGTAGACCCAGTCATTCTGAGGTGGAGAGGAGCAGATAGCCAAGGCCTGGCACGGGCCGCACCAGGACGCCCGGCCAGCCCCCCGCCGCAGAGAAGCCACACCCATGACCACCCCACCACACCGCCAATGACCAAGTGCACCCCCCCAGCCATCCACCCCCAGGAACCCGGCAGCCACCCCGGCCAGTGGGCCACCTACAGGAACCAAGAGCCACACCTCAGGAGACCAATCAGCACCATGGAGGATGGAGAGCCAGCCCCGCTCCCGGCAACCRTCCAAGCCCCGATCCCACCCACAGCCCAGGACCGCACACGGCAGCCCACCCTTCTTCAAGATCCCCTCCCCAAATGGCAGTCGGGGAACGGGATGGGAATAAAGACCCTGACACCCACACCCCCACCCCCAGATGTACTGTTGGTGCGTGTTGTTCTATAGAGTAATTAAAAAGGGAAAGAAGAAGAGGCAGAGGCCGGCATGGTGCCAGTTTCACCTCCACCACTACTCTAACCCAATACCCTAAGTGTCTACATGCAAACCTTGGGGGGTGGGAACAGGCACAGGAGGCGAGAGTGGTGCCATCTGGCCACCTATGGCCAAGAGTGCCCACCTTAAGTTCCTATGTGAATTTCATGAAAATGTTATGAGTGAATGTCTAAGATGTACAATAAAATTTAGGGTCCAGGTGGTTATGRCAAATAGAAAAGTAATATTGTTGCTCTTATAACACAACTGTGCCCCAAAAAAACTCTACATAGGTGAAGTTGAAAGTGAAGAGGATGGAGGAGTGYGGTGAGGGATGGGGAGAATAAGCTGAAGCAGCAAAATGCTCCCACAGTGAGTCAGGTCCCCCGCTGGCCCCAGTAAGCCCTCCCGTTCCCCGAAACCCACCCAGGAAGAGCAGCCCAAATACCTCTCCCTCCAGGCAAACCGCCAAGCCCACAGAACCCCAGACCATGGACTGACGGAGCCCCAAAGGCCACCAGAAACTGGGACCAACACCCCACCCCCCAGAGCCACCCAGACCCCCAAAACTCGACCCCAGTCCCATAGCCAGCCCGCCGCCCAGATAGGCCACCGTTCCCCAGCAAGGACGACTCGGCCAAGAGCGCCCACCCAACCACAGACAGAGCAAGTGGCACCCAGGGCGGACCCCCGCCACAGCAAAGGGGCCACCCAGCTGGTCCAGCACGGCCCCCAGCCACCACCAAAGGCCACTAACCCAATCCCCACCCCAGAAG
>NW_013952671.1:572715-574381 GCF_001266775.1 Austrofundulus limnaeus
CACCCCAGAAGACATACTACACCCACCCCAACATTCGGGCCACTATCAGAACATATAGCACAAGGACGCCAAGGCTGGGTCGACCCCCCCCTCAATAGCTCCATGTCACGCCCCCAGCTTACCCTACCCCCCAGCCCATGAGAACCGCAGACCACCAGCGCACCAGAGGCCCCCAGCCCAGAGCCGGGCACCAGGGCACACACTGGCCCAAGGCCCGGTAACTCGCCCGCCAGAGCCCAAGCCCCCCCCGCCCCACCAGAGCCACCCCCTTTTTAATCAAAGTCCCTCTTTCTTACTTCTGACACCCCCATATACCCTTGCTACCAATGAGGTATGAGGTATGTGCAAAACACGACGCCATTTTGAAGCAGTCATTAAACACAGCACAGCAATGTTGGCCCCGTTGTGCAGCGTTTTTTCTGCAATTGTAGAGTGAAATGCTCGAACATTGTAACATTCCATAAGTACTTTTTTCTTTGGTATTAACAAGGCTATGTTTAGCAATGTGTTCATTGTCAGAATCAACCAAAAAATGGATCAAAATCAATTGTGAGCTGCATGAACTCTCCCACTGCTAGAAGGCAGAATTAAACTTTGTATTTCTATTTCTGTTAACTCAAGGTCTGGTATTAAATCATATACAAAAAGGTTGTGGTGAAAAGCTTATCAAAGCCATTTTTTTCAAATTCACCAAACACAGCCAAATCCACAAATATCAGTTGCTAGATCTGAACAGTAAAGGTGGGCTTGTTACCCCATCSCATGTAATGCACCTTACAGGCATCAGGTTTTTTAGAAATATTCCTTCGGCAACAAACTTCTGTTCTAGATGCAAAGTGTTAGTGCATGTGAAAAAAATAATGTAGGTKCATTGATCCATTGCGCTTGAAAAACATAACAGGTTCTCAATATGGAATAGAAAACCATAATTTCAACCTCATCCAATTCCTGGTGAAGTCATTGAAAATAACTGTTTTTTTCAATTGACCTAAAATACCCATTGTATCTGAATGTGTAAATGTGTTAGTTATAAAGTGCATGTAAGTTTGGGCTAATCTAAAAAAAAAATTTTTTTTAAGTACTCAGCATTGTTTACCGGTACATAATTTACACAACCCTGTGCATTTTGGAGGACTCCTTCAAGATGGCGTCGCGCTCTGCACATGTTGGCCAATGTCTCTTAATTGGGGTGTCATGTCTTTAGTATATACCCGTCATTGCTTGCTACTCCTTACTTTGTGAGTAAAATATAGATAGTTACTGTTATTATTGGCCCCAAAGCTCTACTAGATCTCTCTACAAAGCTAATACAGGTAAATCAATCTATAGAGACTAATCAGTGCTTTAAATCAGAGATTCTTAACCTATGGGCCGCAACCCAATTGTGGACCGTGACTGCCACCTTGAGGGCCTCAAAAGAACAACAGTTTTCAACTTTGGGCCACACAGGGCCACAGGACCGCACTGATTTTGAGTAAGGTGTAGTATAGTTTTTCACCACTAGTAGCGGTAGTGCGCTACTCAGATGTTTAACAATGTTTTTGATATGTAGAAAGTAGCTTAGAAACCTGCCGAGTATGGAAACTTATTTTAAATGAAAGGTAGAAGGCAAAAACAAAGGCAACCCGTCAAAAAAAAAAAAAAAAAAAAAAAAAAAAAAAAAAAA
>NW_013952671.1:574909-577384 GCF_001266775.1 Austrofundulus limnaeus
GTTATAATGCAAATACAATACACATTAAACCAAGATAAAGAATAATCATCATTTTGATCCATACATTGGTAATATCTGACTGGGCCTCGTGCCACTTTATGTTCAACAAATTGGGCCCCGAGGTCAAAAAGGTTAACAACCCCTGGTTTAAATCACGATCATACATTGATGGGATCCACATCAGAGGCAGTGGGGGTTCAGTGTCTTACCCAGGGACACTTCGACTTGTGACGGAATAGCAGGGAATCAAACGTCCAACTCTCACATGGGAGAAAAGACTCCTCTAAACACACAGCCACAGCCACGAGTTGCCTGGCCCAATTGTTTGGTTCAMTAAATCAACCAATTGGGCAGGAGGCTGAATGGATGCATGCATGGACCAACTATGTTAAACCATATTTAGGCCACCAAAGGTCCGTTATTCTTTGTTGTATCGGGGCAAAGTGTCAGCGTATTGTGTGGGCCAGAACTAGACTAGACAAATCTTGCTATGTGGGTATGACAAACTGTTTGGGTATTTTTCCTAAATTGAAGAATATAAACTGGAACAAAGTGTGTTTTAGTGACTGGCTATTTGTAACAAAGCAAGCTATTATCTAGCAACAGCCGTGACTGAAGGTTTTGAAAATGGCACACATTTTGTTTTCAAGTTTTCACAATGTTTGTAACCACAGTTTTTATGGTGGCCGTTTGTATTACCTTTAGAAGAAGGATGATCAGATGAATTTAAATTAATCGCAAAGCCATTCCCTGTCATGAARACGACCTTGTCACAAAAAATACTGCGATTTTAATCTCAACATGTTTTGGCCAGTTTACCAATAGTTCAGCTACTTACAAGCTACAGATTTTGTTTAAAATGGGTCATAAGTTGTCTACTATGTGTTTGCAACAATAATTTCTCCCTTAACTTTAGGAGCCTCTTTATGCCAGATACTGTATGTCCAAGTTTAGTGTCTTAAAAATTTTTTTCTTCTGAAACTGTCCAAATGTTCAACCCCAACTCCTCAGAAAACCAGAAGAACTACAGAGCAAGAACACTTTAAAAAGCTGCAATTATCTGGGTTATGGGAAGATGAAAAAAAAAAACAGGTGGGAAGGTTTAAAGCCTTTTTGCACAGTGTTGTATGAGCTGGAAGAAAACACAAGTATTGATTTTTCCTTCCATACTGACCACTCTGCCTCCGTAGCCAAGCTGTGAAAGTTTCATCCACTCCATCTGCCTCAAAGCTAATGTACAGATATGTTCTTTGATGCTGGAGATGTTTTAAAGTACTCTGTGACAAGTCATACTGTACCACTGCTTTGTCTTTTCCACCAGATCTCTCTGCTTCTACAAACAGCAATGATGTTTCAAAGTTTTCACGCTGCAGCTCCAACTACAGCAGAATCTACAGTGCTGTTACGGTGCACCACATTCATTGAGTGACGCAGCAGTAATTTCCTCTTTAATGACTGCATTGTCCTCTTATTTCCTCCCTTCATGGACATTAACTTTTATTGCATAATAGCCTGCCTGTGACACTACACTAAGTTTGCCTTTATGCTTGTTCATAAACATTGGGCACAGTTTCACGTTACGGCTGACATTTTAAAAGTGTGGAGTAAAACAAAAGTCCTTGAATTTTTTTTTCTAGTCTGATGCAGGTGTTCACATGCCTCAGGTGAGACGATTATCTTTAGGAATGAGAGGGTTGTGGTGATGAAGACCAGTGGCAGAAAGGAATGGGCAGATAAAATGACTCCTGCTGAGGAAATAAAGAGCAATAAGCTGAAGCTGTTGTGAGCAGAAGAACCATTATTCTTTACTGCTTATCTAGATCCATCCATCCATCCATCCATCCATCCATCCATCCATCCATCCATCCATCCATCCATCCATCCACCAACCCATCCATCCATCCATCCATCCATCCAACCACCAACCCATCCATCCATCCATCCATCCAACCACCAACCCATCCATCCATCCATCCATCCAACCACCAACCCATCCATCCATCCATCCATCCATCCATCCATCCATCCATCCATCCATCCATCCATCCATCATCCATCCATCCAAGCATCCATCCACTAACCCATCCATCCATCCATCCATCCATCCATCCATCCATCCATCCATCCATCCATCCATCCATCATCCATCCATCCAAGCATCCATCCACTAACCCATCCATCCATCCATCCATCCATCCATCCATCCATCCATCCATCCATCCATCCATCCATCATCCATCCATCCAAGCATCCATCCACTAACCCATCCATCCATCCATCCATCCATCCATCCATCCATCCATCCATCCATCCATCCATCCATCATCCATCCATCCAAGCATCCATCCACTAACCCATCCATCCATCCATCCATCCATCCATCCATCCATCCATCCATCCATCATCCATCCATCCAAGCATCCATCCACTAACCCATCCATCCATCCATCCATCCATCCATCCATCCATCCATCC
>NW_013952671.1:577394-581065 GCF_001266775.1 Austrofundulus limnaeus
ACCATCCATCCATCCATCCATCCATCCATCCATCCATCCATCCATCCATCCATCCATCCATCCATCCATCCATAAATCTGTCCATCTACCAAACCATCCATCCATCCATCCTTCCGGCCAGCCGTCCATCCGTCTGTCCATCCATCCACCCATCCATCCATCTACTAAACCATCCATCCATCCATCCATCCATCCATCCATCCATCCATCCATCCATCCATCCATCCAGCCATCCATCCATTATACTCAGCTTTCCATGCAGGGTTGCAGGGCAGCTGCTGCTCATCTCTAGTGGTTATAATCCCTAAAGTTTTGTATCAGGAATATGCTCTCAAACGACACATCTTTAAAAATATTTATAGTCTGCATGTTAGAGGTAAAACAACTTGTATTAAGTTACTGATGTTATTTTTACTTTAAATCTTAAATTATGGACTTGAAGGAAGCCTTATGTCCTCACAGCTGTACGTATTAATAAAGCTCAAATGAAACCAGCTCGTCATGACCAACTATTGGGTTGGGGTTAATCATGTTATAAAACTAGATGAAAGGAAAAAGAGTCTCACTCCAAAGCTTCTATCCATTCATGAAAAAAGTGCAATTAACTGTGAAATACTGTATGATATTACAAAAATGGTAAAAGGTGCTAAAAAATTTTGTTTCGACAGTTTTTCATCTCTTCATTTGTGCAAAATAACCTAATTGTATTATTTGGCATCAAAGCAACATGTGCTTCAAACAGCATCCTCTCTTATTTCTAATTTAGTCCTGCTCGTCAGTGTTTTCACCCCAAAATAACGTCCTTTAAACAGTTTGTTGCTTCTGCTTAGATTGCTCCACGGTGATGTCTGCCACCTTCTAAATTTTCCRTCTACCTCCAATCTGCAATTCAAATGGGGAAGCTTATGCAGAACAGGCCAGATGGTCCATCCCAGCCTACCATTCCCAAGCCAATCAACAAAACCTGTCCATTCCCATTGATCTGCGCTCTATTTTTATTACCAYACTCTTCCTCTAAGAAAGACCTATATCTTCAGATGTGGCTGTTTTGTACACTAATTGAAATAAATCAGGACCAGAATGATGATGGGGATCTAAAGAATTGAAGAAAATAACATAAACACGCAACAGATTTTAACAGTRTCATTATTTATTTAACAAAAACTGAGCCAATAAGAAAAGCTGTGTGTGAAAGTCCATCTGTGCAGCTTCCATAGGATTTTATAAAGAAACACAGCAGCCAGGTGTTGTCAAGTATTTCAAACATGCTGACTTCGCTTTTGTCAGGTAAATGTTCCAATTTTGTCATAAACTATTATACGTCAAAAGGCTTTTCAATCCTACAGATGAGCCAAACATTCAGCTTTTTATTGATGAAACAACTGATTTTTCCTCCCAGATGTTGGCTTCAATAGAGACCAGGGGGGGGGGGGGGGGGGGGGGGGGGGCTTAAAGCACAGAATGATCATTTGCATCTCTGCTAACCTGTCAAGTSAAGTCGCTGTCAGAGGCTGACACGATGAGCGACTTTACCCACATGTGCCAGAAGTGTGTCAGGAACTCATCTCCCCTACCTGTCCTTCAAAACGTAAATAAATAAAAAATGCAGCGGGGTGCCATCTTGCTTTTACTTCTGTTCGTTGATGAGTGAGTGAGTGGAAATGGTGCCGTTACCCCCAAAATAGACCTCATGTCCCTCTTGGCAGAAATGACTTTTTTTTTTCGTCGTGACACACTGTCAAAAAGCAACGCAAAGTAGCAATTTGCCCAGGTGTTGGAGTTTAAAAAGCCAGTTAAATTCTTCTAAATTTAGATCAAATCCTGTTAGGCTTGCAAACACCAGAAACAAACTGTTGGAGGCGATGGAGTTGTACTAGATTTTTTTTTATCCACTGTAACATTTCTCCTGTGCAGCCTATTTTCATAAACTTCTGCACTTCATTTTGTGAATATTTTAGATGAAACACGACAATGTGACCGACAGTTGCGGTTGTTTAATGTTGTGCAGTGGGTGGTATTACAATTCTCAAATTTGAGGAAAAATGACAAATATCTGTGATAAAATGCATATTTTAATTAAAAATAATGAACTCACAAGATTATAGGGAGGTTTTTAAGCTGTGGTACAAGTACCAAGAGTGGTCAGAATTCCCCCTGGTGGTACTCTACAAATGGTCCCAGTTAAAAACAAGCTAATTAACCAGTTTACATTGCACAGTGATCTAAAGATTAAAATAAAAAAATAGACAAAAACATGAACGGTTTAAGAAAATGTCAGCAACAAACGGTAACAAAACAATTGTTTAAAGGAGAATATTTTGAGAACACCTGTAGAAACTGAACAGAACTATGGTTAATTACTGTTCTACATTATCAAGTCTCTTATAGAATTTGTATTCAGCTGTGGAGCAAAAAAGAAAATACTTCAGCTTATGATCATGACAATTCCAAACTGCCTGTGTTTGTCTGCCTGTCAGTAAAATTTTTCATATTTTGACAAAACTTTCAGAATCAGATGCACATCTACAGCTTATTGGTGCTGTGTCCAAATTCAGAGGCTGCATCCTTCAAAGCTGTGATTTTGGACAGTCTAGCCTTCAGCCATATTCCCGCTCACCACATTCACACTGAATGCGTTTTGAGCTGCAGGAGCAGCCGGTTCACATGCAAAGTCTATGGTGGACGCGCCTCTAGGGGTCTTGCGATGCATTTAGTCCCACTTAGCGCAGTGCACAAGGAAGCRGAAGGGGCGGTAGAGCATTTTCCGTGCATGCTCTGCGGCGAAAGCAGCAGAYGCTCAAGTTCAAAAATCGGAACTTTTGCTGCTTGACGCACCGCAGCAACCAGAGAGACTCATTTTTCACGTGACGGTTTCCTGAATGTTGCCCACCAATCCAAAACAGACAGACCGCAGCTCTTTAGCTGAAATCAACCATCTATAGTTGGTGTTCTGGCTGGAGATATCAGCACCGATGTTATCAGCAGCTTGTTAAACTGACCGTGGTGT
This sequence comes from Austrofundulus limnaeus, assembly GCF_001266775.1. NCBI lineage: Eukaryota > Metazoa > Chordata > Actinopteri > Cyprinodontiformes > Rivulidae > Austrofundulus > Austrofundulus limnaeus. The sequence goes on from NW_013952671.1 coordinate 580,402, forward strand.
TGAACTGGGCTCGGGACTAAAAAAAATGTTCACCAGCTCTCAGCTCCTGGAGTGGTGAAACTAACCGAACAAACCGCCTCTAAATCATCTGGTGAATTTATTATCTACTGTGTGCAACATTTGCTTGCTCTTTAGTAAATAAAGCAAAGCCATTTTCTTTATTTTGTCTTTATTTCATCTGCCGAAGACAGACCGGAAAAAAAACTAAGACACGCCTCCCTCTTCAGACGCGCCTCTAGTCTCTGTCCCAGTCTGAACGTAGTGCGTCTAACTTGAGGTGTTGGGCGCATTTTTGCTGCTCAAAACGTGTTCGGTGTGAACATAGCCCAGGTGTATGTCTTGTTGCCCAGCCATCATGAAATTAAATTGGGGAAAAGAAGGATGCATTTGTGGGCTGCAATTGGAGAGCATTTGGTGCATTGCTGTGACGTGATCGTCCTTCATATTTGTCCTTTGAAGGATGCAGCCCCTGAATTTGGACACAGCCTATGTGTTGGTTTGAACCCATTCAAGATGGTCGCCACATTTGATTAGCTTTAGCAAAAAATAACATCGCCTGTTTCTCAGACAGACTTTCCTATATTGAGCTAACATTTGGTGTGGTAGTAGCTGAGAGTCATCCCCAACACACACACACACACACACACACACACACACACACACA
>NW_013952671.1:581960-585490 GCF_001266775.1 Austrofundulus limnaeus
GTGTCATCCCACTGCAGCTCAAAAACAAGCTGTTAAAAAGCTCTAGGAACACAAACATTAGTTGCATTTTCCAGGAACAAAAAAATAAAACTTTATTACTGCAGCAGGACTTGTAATATCATGTATTCCTTTTATTTTTTTCACAGTTTATTTAGATACCAGGCTACACACTGAGATGAAGCAATAAAACAGGAGCAGTAAAATGAGCCGGACCCAGATTCTTGATTAAAAACGAGTAGATTAAGAGTCACTTTGGCTGCTCCTCGGACATATATCATACCTCTGCTGGTGCTGCACATGAGCAATGAGCACAATGGGGGAAATTTGCAGTAACCTACACCCCCACCCCCGCTGTGTCTCCCTACAGACAACATGGCACAGGAGAGCTGTCCTTGTRCATATAACTGCTGCCCTCTGCAGTTCTGCACCACTTTAATGAAAACGACACGATGGAATGAGACGATAAGGCCGTAAAAATGGAGCATTTCCTGTCCCGCCGTGGAGGTATTTTATTTTTTTGAAAGCATTATATTTTTGGAACATGCCAGACACTCACAACAATAAGAAATCAGCTCTGAATACCATCTGGACTCATGCCAAAGTCTTAACAACTAAACCCCTTCAAAGATTCAGCTCACGTCGATACAAGTTGCTAACTTTGAAGCTATTTCTGGGACGTGTCCACTGTTCCGTTTCTGCACGCGCCATGACATGGATGTCAGCCCACACCTGTGGTGCGACGCGTCTCACGACACTCGGCCTGCCACTTACCTGCCTGCTGCACAACCCAATAATGCAATTAATGACAGATGGGCGGGCGATGGCCACGTCCTTGAGCCGCGAGCCTTATTGGCACCTACCACTAATTGTATCACGTATATCGCAACTAAAAGCATAATAAATCTGCGAGCGAGTGGAATGTTTTATGCAGAGCCTCTCCTCTTTCTGCAAGTGGTAAATTGCTCTGCTCTTGAAATATCTCCAACCTTTTGACACCCATACTACATTAGCTTAATTGCCTTTTTTTCCCCTCCTCGGCCCAGGTTCTTGTGGGCCTGGGAAACGGGTGAAGAGAAAGAGGAGCGGTCACAACAACGAGATCAGAGGGATCTTTGCGCTGATTAACAGCAATTGTGGCCAGTTACTCGTCCTCGCCTGCCACGAAGCAACTTGAGGCAAGAAAGCATAAAATTACAATGTGCTTGGGAGTAACTGTCGGGCACTGTTGAGGGATTATTATTCACTCTTGTATGTTTTCATTTACAATAAGTCCATCACTCAAGTACATTAGATTAGAATGGCATTTACATGCATGACAAGGGTGCCACCTCATAATTTCTGAAGAGTTTTAAATGACAACGATGAAGCTTCTGCTTGAAATTCCAATGTTGGAATAATCTAAGCTAAGAAGAATACATGTAGATGTACAGTATCAAATAAAAAAAAAGATTATGGTAAAGTTGCTGCCAATGGCTCATTAGGATCATCATGATAACCCCAAACCTATATCTCTCACTCCCAGACAGCACTGTAAAGAGACAAAAACAGAAACTCAGACTAAAATGTTGGATCTGTATCTTAAAAAAAAACTTGAACCAGGAGTAGCAGAGGACTGGTGGTCACACATAATGGTTTTTGTGCCTCTACAGTGTTTTTGTAGGAGACAAGACAACTTCAAAAAGACACTTCAAATCCAGTTTTGGAGAAGAAAAATTGAGCTGAAGTATAACTAAAGTCTTTGGAGCTTTGGGTGTACGTTCTCGACACTCTGCTCACAAATGAAAGGTTTTCGCTCAAATCTTTAGGAGAGAAACACACTGGGAGAAAGAGGACCWACACTCTTATGTGTGGTTGTACTTTGTGTATGCACCAAATAAATTGTAAGATTAAGAAGAATAAGTTTGCAAAATTTAGGAAAATTTTAGTGCCTGACCACGTAACAAACCAGGTGTGGGCCAGATCTAGWGTCAGGTTGGCACTGGCATCGCAAGTGGTTTATCAACCGGATGTGGGCCAGGTCTGGCAATGATGGCACTGTTTTTAGGATGGCATGCAACAACTGGTCCAGTTGTGGTTTGTTTTATTTGGCCCATATCTACCTGTGCCACTGAAGTGGCCGGTTCGTCGAGTCCATGAAGTTCTACCAGATTCTCTCTGTTGAAAACAACTTCATATTTGGTCCCGGAAGATTAGAAGAGTACAAAAAGTTGGCTGTTCTTTAGTAAAGATACATAAGGTCAAGAGTTTTCTGTTGTTAGTGTGTATTACAAATTACGTACTTGTTTAYAACAAAGGAAATAGGTCTGAGTACAGATTACCATGATGTGATGGAAGAGCGTTCAGGAAAGAGTTGGTGAAGGTCTCCGATGTGTGTGTATTTGAAAAGCTCTCATGAATCTTGACAATGTTTGATTAGATGATGCAGAAGGAAGGTATAAATCCAGAGCTCCCCTTTTCAGGGGGCTGGTTCTTGTTCTTTTTAAGTTCTGACTGTCTGAGAACCACCCAGTCAATAAACTCCCTTCCTGCTGGCAACCAAGTGATTTCTGCATGATTTCTGCAACTACATCAGCACTGGCCCAGTTGAGGTTTGGTTTATGTGATGCTGGCCAATGCATGGGCCAGCTGTGGCAAAAATAGAGTTGCTTCCCAGTTGTCTTGTGGTTTATGTGGTCCATATTTTTCAGTGCCACAAATGGTCTGTTTGTGGTTAGGTTTGTGTGGTACCGGCCCATGCATGGACCAGCCCAACTGGCCCACCATTCTTTGCAGTATCTGGTCCCATTGTTAGCAAAATTTGTCTGACCCAGTTTTGGCCCACACAGTGCACTATGTGGGTGACATCTGACATGCTGTGTAAAAGTCTTCAAAAATCACAATTTTTAATTTTGATTTTCTAAAAAAACAACAAAAAAAAAAACAATCAAAATGCCAGTTCAGTTGCATAAAGTCCAACTTGCAGTGACTAGTTCAAACTTCAAATAACGTTTCTACTCTAAAGTAAGGCCAAATAACTCTGGGTTTTCTCATTTGTTTTGCCAAAAACCCATTGACTTAAACAGGGGATTTTTCTATTTGTTGCAAATGTTAACCCTGTTGTTTAATTTACTGCTACCAAAAGTCAGGCACCATATTTCCAATCATTGTATGATCTGTGTCTATCTTTCTATAAAYCTAGAAGGCGTGAAAACAGACAAAAATTGCTAACATGAATGTTAATATAAGTGTGCTTCAATGCTTTAACATTATCACTCTCATTAAAAACAGGCAGCAAAATTAAACCAAATAAAAACAAAAGGAGTCCATTCATTAGAACACTTGAATGGCTCACCTGAAGAGTCTCACACGTGTTTGGTGCAGGCAGCTTGTGTCACTGCGGGGTCTTTCCCTCCACATCGARTGGCACTCCCCACCCCTGCCATCTAAACCCCTCCCATCTCAGCCTGGGCTCATTACAGGGAGAGTGATGACGGTGTCTCCTGCAGCTCCACCAAGAAACAACTGCCAATCCCGCCCCCCCACCCCACACC